>NC_142048.1:22696600-22872850 GCF_982192425.1 Myodes glareolus | reverse complement strand
TAAACATTACATTGAATATATAGAGATCAAATTCTATGTTATGCTTTTCAACGGCTGAGTGATTCATTGGTGTCAAGACTTTTTCTTATAAAACCTCATTATCCTTAAGCATAAAATACTGACCAAACATTTTAGGTATCAATCAGAAATTAAAAGCAGAAGTATAGCAAAGAAGAAAAATACCATCATCTACATGATTGCATTCTACATGAGATAGTCAAAATGAAAAGCTACACCTGCTTCGTGTACATAATAATGGCTACTACTCTTACTATACTAATTGTTAAATAATAAAGATCTAATGTCAGACTATGTGCCCATAGGAATCATTTAAAACAAAACAACATTATGGTATGAGAATTGTAGTCTGATCATATCTCTTTTCCACTTAAAGAGTGGGTAAGAAATATATTTTAAGTAAAAAACAAAACAAAACAAAAAGAACAGCAATAAATGTAAGGAAGACAGGCGATGGAAGCAGGTAAAAAAAATGGAGAGAAAAGAAAAAAATAAGCAGGAACCCAACATTTTATGTTTTCCGAATCTTGATAATAGATATCTTGGGTTTCAAAAAATCATATATAGAAAAATTAGATATAATTCCATGAATGTCATTAACTAATGTGTTTATAGCTATGTACCAAGCTTCTCCTTTCATACCACATCTTTGAAACAAGAGGCACTCAAATAAAAGGTGGGCTCTTAAGACTTTCAGCTGTCCCAAGGATTTAAAGGGTAAATTCTTTATTGTTCAGGAAGTGATTTCTTTCATATGGGAAAATTAATTTTAACTTAATTGTGCTTATCATTGTCCTATAACCATATGTTTCATTTATATTAAATCCTAAATGTAAAGTCATTATAAAATGCAATATTTAAAACAATAATATGTGGAACTATGACAGCATAATACAGTAATTACACAGTAGTAGGTATATCTCACAGATTTTGGTTACTGTGGATGAAAAAAATCAGACATCATGATATTCAAAATTTGAAAAAGTCACTCTGCTCTCTCATTTCTTACCTATTAAGCCAATACAATTAAGATTGCTAGGATACAGGTTAGAGTTAGAGTTAGAGTTAGTTTACAGATAAATTAAAGGGCAGGAATAATAGAACATTTATAATTTCCCACATAGTTAACAGAAGTGCAATCATGACAAAATCATATATTTTAATCTAAATTAAAGTAACTATTTTTTTTCTTCTTTTAACTACAAAGCAAAATAAAGGTCCTTGCTAAGTTTTCTTGTTCTTTCAATGAATGTTTTCCCATGAATGTTTGTGACTTTTGAAGATTTCCAATAAATCAAAGGTATATCATTACTTAGACAGGTATATATATATATATGACATTTCTGAATGCTAATAGAAGTTTTGCTTAGCACACAGTGTCTAGTTTCTCCATGGTTTTGAAAAACATGGAAATTTCATGTTAGGGTTTAGCATAGCAGTTTAAAAGATCTGTTTTATACAAGCACTAGAAGCTGAAGAGCCAGTGATTTGCAAGCTGAGACTGTTTGGTCATTTCTCAAGTATTCAGGCCTAAATAATCACACAAAAACATATTAAATACAACACCACTTGGTCCATGACTCAGGTGTATTTCTAAGTAGCTCTTCTATCTTAAATTAATGAATTTCTACTATTTTATATTTCACCATGAGATATGCAGTTTACCGTAAGGTACTGGCATCCTACACCTTCAGTAGCTACATGGTGTTTCTTTGACTCTGCCAGCTTTCTCTCAGAATTCAGTTTAATTTACTCACCTCACTCTGTTCTGTCCTCTTGTAGGCCAAAGCAGCTTCTTTATTAATCAATGATAATAAAACATATTCAAAGCATACAGAGGGGAATCACATGACAGTGATTCACTAAGATAATGTAAAGGGATTCAAAACTCAAGTTTGCATCACCATTCTCAGTTGCTTTTTATATATTAAATGTTGTAATAAAATGTCTTTTTCTTCTTCTTCTTCCTTTTCTTCTTCTTCTTCTTTTTTTTGAGACAGGTTTTATCTGCAGCTTTAGTCCTGTCCTGGAACTAGCACTTATAGACCAGCCTGGTCTTGAACTCACAAAGAATCACCCTGCCTCTGCCTCTGCCTTCCAAGTGATGGGATTAAGGCATTTGCCAATACAGCCTGGCTGAGACGACACATTTCTAACATTTGTTGATAATACACAATTTATGAATACATTCCCTAAAAGTTCAAAACAAATAAATAATAAAAGTAAATCCAAAAGCTAAAAGAGAAAAATGCATTTCACTGTATAAAACATTTAAGAGACCATTTTCTTCTGAACCATGCCTTTTTACAGTGTTCTCTAAAAATAGATAACTTTAAAACTACAAAAATATGGAATATCAGAAAATTGATCACTTAAATATTCTGTTAAAAAGCTTAAAACTTTGAAGGAAGTAAATACAATTTAAAGTATTTCCTAACTATCTTTATGGAATCACTACATATTTTTATTAATATACTATTCAGGCATTTTTTAAGTTGACCTAAAATCCTTAAGCAAAATATTTATAATGTTTGAGAGTTGACAGATAAAAGGAAAAGATCAGAAGAGAACATATTCATTCTATTTAGACTTTAAGATAGCACAGTAAACAGGCTTTTAGCAAGGGCTCTCATATCTACCCAATAGAACTTGAAAGCGTTTCATTCTAGGCTCCATAATTCTGAAATTGACTCACAAGAAAGCTGCTTTTACATTTACAGAAATGAATAAAATTTATAGTTCTATATACATGCAATTTCTTCCTACCAACCCCCATCTCTGCTCTTGACATTTAATAAAGCAACATTTGGGATCATTCTAAATACTTGTCACATTTTTGAAAGATATTTCATTTTTCTTATAGATGAAGAGTCAGGAAAACTTTTGGCTCATTTCTACAATTCACAGCAAACACCTGGATCCTTCTCTGAGATGATTTTATTTTTGGTAGCTGATTGTGGGCATGATGAGGGTTTCATTACATTTCGGTGTGGTAATTATGCTCACATATGTAACTTTGAAAAGTAACATCCACTCTGAAATTTGTGAAATTGGCATTTAAGCACTTTGGGGAGGGGTAAAGTTTATGTTAAGAACTAAAAGTCTCAGTTTCTAAATATTTAAGCATTTTTAAGATGTCAGAGTAAATTATATACTTTGAAGAAGACTTTTGATTCATCAGAGGAAAAGGACTTGAAATTAAATTTAAAAAATTAAGAAGACAAACTTTAAAAGTTTAGGGACATAGATGAATATTGCATTGATTTTGTTTAGTTTCCTACCAACGTTGCTTCTTCAAGAAAATAATTTTATAAGAACAAACCATATTTTGAGTGATATCTTATATAATGATTACTGTATTTTCATACTTCAAATTTTGAAACCCATACTATTTTTATCCATATTTCTGTGATGTCTGATCCCAAAGAAATTGGATGTCTGGTGAGTACATTGTACATTTTGATTACAAGTGTTCTTTATAGTAGATACATCTACAATCACAACAAATGTTATTTTCTTTTTTTTTTTCTTTTTTTCTCCCACTTATAGAAAATAGATTTTTTTCTCACATAATATGTATTTTGATTACAGGTTTCCCTCCCTCTACTCTTCCCAGCTCCTCCCTACCTCCCCTTCGGTCTAGATCCACACCCTTGCTGTCTCTCATCAGAAAACAAACAGTCTTCTAAGGTATAAAAATAAAACTAAGTTAAAAAATAAAATAAGACTAACACATAGTAATAGGATAAAATAAACAGGATAAATAAATAGGATAAAATAACAGGATAAAATAAACAGAATGAAAAGAGCCCAAGAGAAGGAACAAGAAATAGATATAGACACGGACTCACCCATATGCACACTCAGGAATGTTATTTTCTTAAAAATAAAGAAATCTGTTGAGCTTACATATATAATCCTTCACACAAAAGTCTATATGTCTGGCTCTAAAACCAGTTTTTAGCTGAGGAAGGATAGGTATTTTCTCAGTAAGTATATATTATCCTACATAGATTGTATGTTTACACAGTATATATCTACCTATATATAGAGAGATATGAAGTAAATATAAATTGAAAAGTTCATTGATAATACATCATGCAATGTATTTAAAATTCATCCTTTGACACGCATATGTAGTCTCCCAGTTTTAAATAAAAGCCGTTATTTTACATTAATAAGGTTTTCTTAGTAATTTTATATAAAGAACCTAATTTTGACTAAAGGTCAAGATTTTGCAAGATGTCATTCCTCTTCTTAAGAGTTGGTCTCAAGGCTAGGATCTAGATTCTTGATAAATCTGTAAAAATAAAATGACAGACACTTGTTTTGGATCATTTCAGATCTTTGAAAGTTCTATCTGAATTCTGAGCTCAACTATATTTAAGAGTATCTATGAATATCAAGAGATTTGCTCAATCTGTATTTTTTTAAAGATCAAACACTGTAGCGTGGTAGATCCAATGATGTTTTCATGCTGATGTAGCAACAGAAAAGTGAGGGAAGTGTTCTGTAACTCAATCTTTATGCTTCTGTAAGAATAGAAAACTTGATAAATGCTCTAAATTCACTGACGTCAATAGCATATAATGATCTTGACTCTGACTTGATATTTCAGACATTGTTCATTGGGTCTTCATGGTGTGATGGCACACACAGTGAAAAGGAAACACGTGTATTTAGAACCCAGAGAGCAACGAAGTTTTATGATACAACTCAGGCACGTGTGGCCACAGGAATCTTTTGATTTTGAATTAATCTGTGATTGTTTCACATTTGGGAACATTTATGTTGCCGAATTTTCAGGACCCCTCCCTTCAGGTTTTCAGCTCCCTATCAGTTCCCAATGATTAGGATGTTCACAAGGAGAAAAGGCAGTTTCATAAAAAACCATTTTGGTGTTCTCTAAGAGGTCTGTTGGCCTGAAAATTAGTAGTTGTGTGTGTTCTGAAATGTGAAAAGAATTATAATTTAAGAAAGGGAGTTTAATTCATAAATTTTTGAGATTTAACTCATTTCAGATGCCTTATTTTTTAACATACTTGAATTTCTGAAACAAATTCCTCTAAAAAGAATCTTTCCATTTTTTTGAAAAACAAACGCAATGCTAAAATACATGAAGATAAACATTTCCTAATATTAAGCATTTCTTTTTCTTTTTTCTTTTTTTTCAGCAAATTTTTTATTTTTTATTAAAAATTTCCACCTCCTCCCATTTCTCTCCCCCTCCCCCATTTCTCCTCCCTCTCCTTCTCCAGTCCTAAGAGTAGTCAAGGTTCCCTGCCGTGTGGGAAGTCCAATGTCCATCCCCTCCATCCAGGTCTAAGAAGGTGAGCATCCAAACAGACGAGGCTCCCACAAAGCCAATTCATGCAGTAGAATCAAAACCCATTGCCATTGTCCTTGGCTTCTCAGTCAGTCCTCATTGTCAGCCACGTTCAGAGAGTCCATCCGGTTTGATCACATGCTCCATCAGTCCCAGTTCAGCTGGCCTTGGTGAACTCCCATTACATCAGCCCCACCATATCAGTGGGAGGGCGCACCCCTCGCGGTCCTGACTTCCTTGCTCATGTTCTCCCTCCTTCTGCTCCTCATTTGGAACTTGGGAGCTCAGTCCAGTGCTGCAGTGTGGGTCTCTGTCTCTATCTCTATCCATTGCCAGATGAATCTTCTATGGTGATAAGCAAGATATTCATCAGTATGGCTATAGGATAGGACCAGTTCAGGTACCCTCTCCTCAGCTCCACAAGGAACAAGCTGGGTACATCTCCTTGAAAACCTGGGAACCCCTCTAGAGTCAACTCTCTTGCCAACCCTAAAATAGCTCCCTTAGTTAAGATATATACTTCCCTGCTCCCACCCTTCCTCCATGCTAACCATCCGATTTCCCCAACCTCTCCCCATCCTCCCCTTCTCACTTCTCTCTCCCCCTCTCCCCTTACCCTCACCCCACCTTCATCCCCATCTTCCAGTTTTTGCCTGGCAATCTTGTCTACTTCCAATATCCAGGAGGATAACTATATGTTTTTCTTTGAGTTAGAAGATGATACTTCTATGAAGATGTGGGTTCACTTAGATTTTTTTTTTCATTTTTTTTTTTTTACAAACTTAACCTGTGGCCCACAATGCTCCATAGACATCTATATTTGGAACCGGTAAATGTATTTAAGCAATTATGAATTTGATTTCAGCAAGATTAGTTCTGCTATATAAGTATGAATGAAACAGTTTTATCACATTATATACATACATTTCTCTTTGAAAATTCTGTTTGCTCCATAATAGCAAAACATTGATGTCATGTTTTGGGGTATTAAAAAAAAAGGTCTCAGTATACAGGAATTGGTAAAAATTCTATATAAGTAGAATTTCAAGTTAATATTTTAATTTTATTCTTAGTATATGAAGGTTTTTTGGCTGCATTATTATGCTTTTAATAGTTCTTTTAAAAATTTAAGAGAGTAGACAAGTGTCATTACCTAGTTACCCAATAAATACATTATATGGCAATATTTTATTTTACCTTATTTTATTCTCATCATAGTTTTTCCCTGTAAGGATGTATGTTTATTATATGCATGGCTGGTACCCATGAAGACTAGAAGAGATTGTTATTTTCACTGAAACTGGAGTTATACTTGTGAGCTGCCATGTGGCTATTGGATACCAAACTAGATTCCTCTGCAAGAAAATCAAGTTCTTTAATGCACTGGGCCATCTCTTCCAGAAGTATGTTTTATGTTAAAGCTCAATATAAACTTACATAAATTATGATACTGGAGTAATATTAAAAAGTTAATGGCATCACTTTCTGAATATTTTACTGGATAAAAATATTTATGTATGAGACATAGTTTCTCTGTTTAAATAATAGAAATATATCAGGGCTCATTTATCCATAATTTTAAAGAATAAAGTCCTTTAGTGACCTTAAAATAAATTCATAAAGAAATGAAATATAAAGAATACATTAAAATCTCAGACTATACCTATGCAGGCCATACATGCCTCACAAATTACCTTAATATAATCTACTCATATATTACGTAGTCTAATTCAAGTCCTCATTCTTGCATGGTAAACACTTTGTTCACTGATTCATTCCCCCTATCCTAGAATTGAACTTAGACATTTTTATTTTTAGTGAATGTCTAAGTTCTGTTTAATTGTTAATTGATATTTTATGTAGAAATTACAAAGTTCTTATTATGCCAGTTCTTTATTAAGTAGGAAATTTTATGGACACGTAGAATCCACTCAGAATCCTTTTATGTTTGGATTTTAAAGGTAATAATGAGTTTACAGATTAGATTTCAGAGTGCATTTGTTTAGAAAACACATTTTTATAATTGATTTGTATCTGCACATAAAGAAATGATTGATAAGTAACAACAATCCAAAACATTTCTGCATTTGTAGAAATACATACAGGTAATTTGACACCTGGATTGTAACAGTTTATAGTAATCAATGAATGAAGAAAATTATAACATTCCACAATATTTTAGAAGTATAATTTTTCTATTTGAAAGGGGAAATGTTGAGTTTAAATTCTAACAATCTTGAGTTTGATTAATTTAATTTTGTTCTAAAGTATATCTAGACATCCTTAACCACATTGTCTGATATGATAGCTTACTAGTGAATGTGCTTAAAGCATTTTCATGAAGACATATATTCAGTATTTATTTTTATCTTAAGCCTTCCTTTTTGTTCATGTAAATCAAAAGGCTATGGCCGGTATATGGATAAGTCAAAGAAAAAGCACAAAGTCAAAACAGGATTGTTTCCTCTTGTTACTGACTTTCCCATGCCTTTAGACCATGAATTAATTAATTTATCCTCAAAGGAATAGATAACCTTTAAAGGCTTCAATTTTCTTGCTACTCAGTCTATCAAAAATAAATACCTAAGCAACTTTTTCTTGGCTTCTTGTAAAGAGAAATTTAATATGTCTCTGGAAACCAAATATTAACTTCCAAGGTCAACTTCATATTCTTTTATAGATACTTCAAAATCCCCAGGGAAACAGGATACAGTAGTCTTTTCTTTTCATCCCATAATTGCTAACAATTTTATGAAATTTAGCCTGTTATCATGACTATCTGTAGGAAAAAAAAGTGTCACAATCACTACTCTAGAAGAACAGAAAACAAACTTTGGCCCAAGAAATAGAGATACTAGCTGAGCTAGAGACTAAGACTACAGCTATGTATCAGCTATTACATTTTAGTTGAACCTTAGAGGATTTCAGATATATGTTTATGTTGAACCAGAAGATATTAAAAGATAAAGAATGGTAAATAGAAACATTTAATTTGGAGAAGCAAATCACACTGCACAGTGGCACAAGATATATTGAAAGGAGCCTGTGTATGTAAAATGAAAGATTGACCGATTCAAAGAGATATTATATAAAATATAGGATAGTGTAAAAATCAGTGAGGAACAATAGACAAAGAAATGAGTGTATTGCGGAAACAGAAGAGAAAAATGAATCCTGAGAGAATGGTAATAAAAGTGAAACAAAGTAAACAAGTAGTTCAAAAGGCCAATATTGGTGAAAAAAATACTCAATTGGGTTGCATCTTCAAGGCGTTTAGTTTCTTTAAAAGGATTCTTTGCAGAAAACATTTAACAGCCAATGGGTTATAGGATATTAGGAAGGAAGTTTTATCAATTAAGACAGGTATTCACAGCAATGAATATTTCTACTCTACATATGATTTAGCTATCCGGTGAGATTTTAAGAACTCTCCTTGAATTATAGATACTGATTTATGTTTTACTGTCATAATTATTATTCACTGGGTTATTCTACAGAGAGGATTCATTTATAAACTTTGAAAAGAATAGGTCAAATTTTCACAATAGCTTTTCTTCCCTTGCCTTTTGTATGCTCTTGTAATAACTGTTTCCTGAAAGGTCTTTTATTGAAGCAAATTGTCCTTAATTAACTCCACAGCACTCAGTCTCTTGGTTAACTGGTTCCAGGTAGCTTCCTTTGGATGTGAATGAGCTTGGGGAAATCTTTTACTATATATACTTTGAACTGTAAATTTTAGACCTTGCTGTCCAATCGTGGCTTCTTTTAGTCAACCCAGATGAAGCACATATACAGGAATTAAAGAACTCTTCTTTTACCTGGGAAAGAAGAAGCAAGCATTCACATAAAGCTTCTAACACTGAAATTTGCAGGAAAGTCATCTCAGCAAAGGATCATATCGATGGTATACTCTATTTAAATAGAGGGATAAAATCTCCTGGGCTAAGAGCAGTCAGGGTTTCCTGCCCTGTGGGAAGTTCAAGTTCTTCCCCTCTCTTAGGACTGGAGAGGGAGGAGGAGAGGGAGTGGGGGGGAGGAGAAGAGGGAGTGGGGGAAATGAGAGGGTATGGGAAGGAGGGGAGGAATTGGAAATTTTTATAAACAGATAAATAAATTAATTAAAAAAATCTCCTGGGCTATCATGCTTTGTAAATCATAGTAATTAGAATACCATATTTGCTAACACCGTGCTGCTCAAAAGTGATTGTATTTAACATCATGTCTTTAGAGTTCATTTATTTGCTTCCTTGGTTTATATCTATATGATTGTAGCACAGTTTCCTCAGATGTGGTCTTCTTTACTTCATGCACCCTGGCTTGTAAGAGACACATGAACACACAATCTAGCCATGTATTCTGTTTGTTTGGACAGCTCATTTGCCCAGATGGACATTGCTTTTATTAATCCTTTAAATCATTTTAAATTTAAATCATAACATTTAAATCATAACAAAATTAAAATCATTTTGTTTTCTTCTGTACCAGTCTGAAAGGTAATTAGACATTTATCTTTGCTGACTGATGTTCTGGTGTGTGTGTTTCTCTGTGTGAAATAGACCATGTGCATCTTGAAATTAAGCATATTTCACTTGTTTATTTTTATGAATATCTTAATATCTAGAAGAGGGTTAGTTTGCAAATATTTTATTTGTTACTGATTTTACTCATTAACAAATGACATTAAAATGATATAAAAGGAAGCTTAATATAATAGCATGTTTTATGAACATGAACATATCTAATATTAATTCAATTTAATGTTGCATCAAAAAGAAAATTGGCCCCACAACGTGGTTTCAGATTACATGCCTCTTTGTTATCAACACATCAGAATGAGACTGGAATATTTGAATACTTTTGACTGCGTCAGTCACTGATGAATGAGAAGTTCTTGAATTTTAGAAGTGTCTGCATAATAACTCAATAAATGTTCTCATACTGTAATATATGCAGGCAATGAGAGCATTTGTGCAGCAATGACTTATTTTAAGTACTTCTCCAAAAGTGTTCAAATTTAAATGAATTAAAATTTTAATAACTTTCTAGTCATTTACCTAAAATGAAAATTAAATAAAAGTCTAAATGATAATTTATAAGCATATGGATAAATAAATAAATAAAATCAGCATATAAGTAATAATTTTAATACATACAAATGAGATATGTGTAGAAAGGTACTGAGGTAAGTCATCCAGAAGTAGATGGAATAAATGAAATAGCAACTATAAACAAGGGTGGCCTGAGAATGTTGGCTCTTCCTCAAAGCATAGCTAAAGTAAACATAAGAATAAGGGGAGAGAGACATGAGCTCACCACACTCTCCAGCTAAGGCCTTGCAATTAAAACAAAATCAAGACTAAATTATAAATCGATGAGTTATTTAAATTGGCAGAAAAACATGCAAAAGAACATGAAATGCAACAAACACCGAAACATTTTCTTCTTCGCCATTTATGCAATTACTTAGATGAAATTAACATTTATTGCTGACACTTTTCTTACACTGTAATTTTTATTCAACACTGTAATGTGCTTAGCTCCAATGCTCTTCACAGTCAGTTTGAGTCCCAGATAAGTAATTTATCTGAGAATATAAAGTTTCTCAAAGTTAAGAGCAAAATTTATAGAGAATCTCATTCCCAAAACCAGAAACTTAAGCCAATGTTTCTATAATTATAATTTTAGATTAGCTATTCATTAATGTATTTATTTATTGAGGAAGCTTTCACTAAAAGTCTGTATGTAGATGGTACTAGGAGCAAAAAACAAAAACAAAAAAAAAAACAAAAAAAAATCCTGCCTTGTGAATAGCTCGGGGGGTTTAAGTCTCTTATACAAGACATAACAACTACAAATGTCAGTTGCTAAGGCAAGACTAAAGATAAAAACTGTGAGGGAATTTGGAAGAATGACTCAAGAGACACAAAATTGAATGCAATGCTCTGTAACTATGGAGGGATGCTGTAAAACATCCTCAACATGTAACTAAAGCGTCTACATAGCATTTCAGTTCAATATTAGCTTTGGTTATGAGTCTCCTAATCTTCCTATAGATGAATTTTAATGAAAATGTTTAACAGCTTTCCTGTACTTTCATTTGCTAGATATTGAATTGTCTCAGAGTTCTAAAGCCTATAATTTCTTTCTTGTATTAAAGAAAGACACAATGAAGTTTTGAAAGTTTTGAGTGACATAGCTAGTAAATACAAAAGCAAGAATTTGTTCTCAGTTCTTCCTGCACTGAGTTTATTATTCTTTCAAGAGAACCACAGCTTCTCCAACATTTCCTCTGAAGTACTTCTTAAAGCAGAGGACGATGTATATGTGCGTCCCTGGGAAGTCCGGGCAGAGAGCCTGCAGCAGCCCCGAGAACATGAAGGTCCTTTGAAATCTTCTGTTTTATATAAAACATGAAAATGAATGACTTCACTGTTTTTATATGCATGCACAAGTGAAAAACCCTTTTAAAAGTGCACACATCGGAAACTTTTTCACCTTTTTTTTAAATTTGATTCTCAAGGAAATAACACTGGATTGCTCTTCTGATATTTAATACCTTATAACTGGCCATCAGTATATGGCAGTTCATATACATCTTGTGATGGGAATTTTTGAAATTTCTTATCTACGTGTTTGAAACAGGGTCTCATGAATCCTAGGCTGGCCTTAAGCTGACTGTACAAGTGAGGAGAAGCAGGAAGGTTTTGTCCTTCTGTCACCTTCCCAGTACTAGGTTGAGAAGGGCACAGTAATATGTCTAGTTTATGCAAGCAGAGAATCGCACCCAGAACTTTGTGCCTTTCTGGCAAAAACTCTGTCAACTTACGCATTCCAAGTCCTTAAATGTGTTCTTTAGGCAACTTATAGAGCTTGCTAAGATACTGACCAGTTTTCTTTCTCATATATAAATTGCTTTGTGTGTGTGTGTGTGTGTGTGTGTGTGTGTGTGTGTGTGTGTGTGTGTGTGTATCTGTTGCTCTTTTATACCTTATGATAGACATTGATGTTTTGGCTTGGTGATAGAGGTCACTGTTTTATCTGTTTCTTTAGCTTGTGAAGCAAAGTATAATACTTTCTATGGAACTTAACCTGTGTTTCAATCTCACTGAATGAAGACTGACAGGATTTATAATAACAGGTCATTGTGATGTTGAAGGCTTTTGATAACCAATTCTGAAAGAAAACTATGATGTTTACATTGAAACTAATGTCAGGATTACCGGATTTTACATGAAACAATGATTTTGTGATGAGAGAGATAGGAAGCAGTCAGAAACAAGAACAGAAGGACATAACAGCATGTCCACACAGGACACAGCATGGAAATAGGGGCTGGGCTGCTGAACAACGTGCAATGAAAGAAATTAACTCACTTACCAAAGAAACCTTATTCGAGCATAATGAGGCAAATGACATCAAGGGCATTATGTGAGGATCTAAGAGACAATTTTGTGAAGATTGGGAAAGAGTTTTAGTCTAAAAGCAGGACTTACAGGGTGAGAGGACAGGTATATTTACCAGGAAACCGATTTCATGTGTGTGTGTGTGTGTGTGTGTGTGTGTGTGTGTACAAAATGAGCATGAATCATGTGTGAGGAGTGTGTTATGTGTGCCAATAATAACTATTAATGAGAGTCCTCACATGCCGTGGCATAATTTCTAAAGAAGAAAACCTTGGGTGTTGGTCTCCTTCCTCCACTTTTGAAACTCTTTTAATTGGCACCTGCATAGATCAGGTTAACTGGCGATGAATTGCGAATTGTCCTCTCTCCATTCCCCATCTCACTGTAAGATTGCTAAGAGTACAGATGCACACTGTCATGCTTGCCTTTGTAAGAGCTTTAAGTCTCCTAATTGAGACCCTTGTGATTATGAAGCCATCATTTTATTTATTGAGCCATTGCCCCAGTCCTAGCAAATGCTTTAGTTAAACATGACTACATAATGGAACCTTGATATTAAGACTCACTGTTGGACAGATAATACACTTAAATGTGTTACTAAGAATGAGCACTGTGGGGGTGAGAGCTTCACTCCTTGTCCTCCATGACATGCATAGTCTAAAAAACAGACAGATAAGGGAACCTTTATATTCTATATTCTGTGATAAGGTTAATATGTAATATTGTTGAATAGAGTGCTCACACATGCTTGCAAGAATCTCAGCATGTGTGTATTGCTAAAGGTGTGTTTATTCTGAGTTAACATTTAGACTCACTGCCATCCAAAAAATGTTTCAGGACAAACACGAGGTCAGTGGCCTCGGTGAGTGTAAAATCCCTACTACATAGAGGGATCTAGGAGAAGATAAAGTGGTGAAAAATACAGGAGGCTATAAGGAGCATAAAGGCACCAGAAATCTAAATCTTAGAGACAAGGCTGACCATCTGACCAAATGGGGAGGACAGAATGTTGGAAAGATTGCTTGATTTTGTCCTCAAATTTTAATTTGCTGACTTAGGAAAAGATCTTAGGAAGATCTCTAGAATATTAATATACCAGGTTCTTAGATTGTCAGCTCTATGAATAAATTGCAAAGATCAAGCTATTTGGTAGCTGTAATTGACAGGTCAAATGAGGTTTAATATTCTGCATATACCTTGGCCTAGCATTACACACCTCCCCCATGGAAATGTTCTTGAACCTCAAGGTTAATTTTGGTATCGAAAGCATTTTCCTGAGTTCAATGACTTATATTTTACAGTTATTAAAACAGAGCAGGAGATTATGGTAATATCTCCATTTATAGTGGGTTGGTCACAAGCAGCAGAAACATTTGAAAAATGACCTTAGCATTTGAAGTATGGAATTATTGAAAGACTGAGGCTTTACTTGTACATCCATTCTGATGCAAATTCCATGTAGTGTAAGAATTGGAGTGGATAGTAGGAGATATCATTGTGATACAGTTAACGTGACATTGAAAAGTATACATCTTCTTTCAGGCTATAGGGAGGAGATAAAAGCAGATTACGCTTCCTTTAGGTTTGAAAACTTAAGTCATTTTTAAAGGTGCACATATATACATGGTATTGATAGATTTGTGCTTTTCATTTTGATTTCTCTCTTTTGCTTCATTCCGCAGACACTTTATAGATAGCCTTGCTATAAAATTCTAAACTTATATTTTTGTGTACGTTCTAAAAGTAAGAATTCCTCTTCTCTACCAAAGTCTACTGTTATTTTTAAGTGTGTCTTTTCCTTATTTTATGCCTTTTTAGTACTGACAAATGAGTTACTCTTTTGTATTTCTTTTTAAATTGCATTTCAGGCTTCACCAAGGTAGAGTGTATATCACTCTTCCTATGTTTTCCTTCTTTGGGCTAGCCTGTTTTTTTTCCTGAATCACAATAATTTATATCACTAAAAGGGGAAGAAAAACATAGAAAAACCTTGTGTTTCTAGGTCCAAAATATATTGCACTGTGATTCAATGTTTCCATAAGGGGGTAATGAGATCCAAGCCTGCATTTCTCTTTGGCTTCTTTTGCTGGGTTTTGCAGACAACCAGCTAAGGGTTTTCATGCTGAGAAATGGAACACTAGCAAAGATTTATTATTATTTTGGTATTTCACATGAAATCATGATTTACTGAACTTTGAAAAGAGAAATATCAAAGCTGACATATTTTAGACACACAACCTTCTTCATTAAAGCAGCTTTGAGTTCTTAAGCAAATGTAAGGAACAGACTAAAATAAATAAAAATAAATAAACAGAAGGCAAGTGTGTTGTTTAAAAAATAATGTGTCATTCTTCTGAGTGGTGTGTTTTCCCTCTCAAGTACTTCTACTGATTTATGAAATGCACAGAAGGAAACTAAATCTATTAAAGAGACCTACGATGTCAGCACTAAGTAATAGCAAGAACAGCATGAATAATAAAAATAAATGCTGTTTAAGGGAGAATGATGCTCTCATGGCTTTGCATCACCAGTACCAGTAGTGATACTGCAGCCAGCGTGCACCATAGCCACTTGGAACCACAGTTTTGCTATCAGCAGGAAAGGCTCCATACTCTTGTGTATAAACTTCTTGTCTTCACCAGTTTCAACAGACAAATAGAGCTGTAGCAAGACTTGAGATCCCTATTCTGTAGTCTCTACCTTGAAAATCATGGGTATATAGGTGTCTACTACCACATCCTGTGATAAACTGGTAATTTGCACAAGACTTTTAGACATCAAATACGAGGACTTTAAGGAAAATTTTTCTTATTGCTGGTTATTTTTTTCTATATGTATTCCTGCCCATTAAAATGTTACTTTGAAGGATTTATCTGTGAAGTAGCTCATGGAGTTTGTCTAAATGGTATTCCTTTGAACAAATACCTACAAAACAGCTACTTGGTTTCACCATGTTCTTTACACAATGAACCAACGGCAAATTCTGTCTTCAGTCATGTGATCTAACATTATCCAATCAGCATTCAGTTCATCTCAAATCCAATGACTAATACTCAAATGCCTACAGCATCCTGTCATTATTTTTCTTTGTACAAAGGGATGGAAAGAGGACAAGTTAGAAACCATTAATGCTGTTACAAAGAGATGGAACTTCTTTCAATGAAACAGAGAGAGACAGCATTTGTTTCTGAGGTAGTTTAAATGTCTGCATCCAACGAAGCCTGAAATTAAGGATTGGCTCTGACAATTCTAGGCTCTTAACCAAAGAATTTTCTCTTTTTCTTAAATGTATTTTGTATATTTTGTGACAAAATGTGATTAATATATTGGTCTATGTAATGAACAATTAGATAAATCTAAATCAATAACATCTAAGTGCTTTTATCCATTTGAAACAATTGACAATTCCAGGTAAATATAGCACAACATTATGACAGAGATGTTCAGTTATAAAGTGGGTGTAATCTGCTTATTTCCCCTCTTTGTTAATAAGTCAAAGAACTAAAGGCTCAATGCCATCCACAAACACTGCAGAAAGACAAATTCTTCTCATTTTTTTCATTTTGTCTTGTCACTATCAGAATTTGAACCTAGATAAAATACTACAGTTCTATGAGTTTTCAAGTGGAATATTCTCCAGAATATATTGGTTTACACATATATGTTTTTAATTAACATTTTGTACATTTCTTACAATTCTCAGCACCTGAATGATTTATTGATTAATAATTTACATCACTCTATATTAAATATTCAGTTGTTCTGAAAATCTTGTTTTCTGTCAAAAGTATTTCTGAGGCACAGGATTCTTTTCTACCCCAATTTTATTTGCTTGAATAACTTAAAATGCAGCATTTACCCCTGAAAATTGGGACATGCAAACTTCTCTAATTGATAAATTCATGTCACAAAGAAAAAATATATAGCTGGATGTTTTATCATTAAGATCCATATGTTATGTGCTCAAAAGCTTGTCAAGTATTGCAGACTAAATCTCTCATATAAAATTTAGATAAAACTCACAAATTAAAATCATATTTACAATTAGAGTCTGTTATTTTTGCACAATACCGCTATTCTCACTTCACTAAAGCATATCTTCTCACTTAACGTACAAGCCCCAAATAGACAGAAACCAATATATCTAAGTTACATATCTTAAAATAGTATTGAGTTCAGCACTATTCTGAAGTGTTTTGTCTGTAATCATTTTCATTAGTGTGTGAGAAGTTTTTCACATCTCGAATACTGGAGTGACAAGAAATATCTTTGACAGTTTGAATAATTGACTAACAATGTTTAAATGTAAATCTTGCTTCCTTTACTTCTAAACTACATGAACTTGATCTGTTTATTTCTCCTTTCTATATATTGGTTAAATAATTATTTCATGCAGAAAGTCTTTCCTGTGTCATAAAATTCTTTTTAAAAATAAATAATAAAATAAATTAAACTTCTGGGATTATCAGTCATGATTTTTGAGAAATAATTCACTTTTACTTGGCCATTTTGATGATGACCTTGACATTCTTTAAGTGTTAATTCAGATGTCAACTTTAACTATTCCTTTATGATACTTTTGTTGATTTGTGGATTTACAATTTGCAAGGTCATTTATTGTACTGTATATTTTACATTTATGTTCTCAAATTTCTGTATTTAAAGACACATGTAGTACATTAGAGCTGATATGGTTAGATGCTATCAGCATTTAAAAGGGCTTGTAGTTCCTATGAAGTGTGAGTGTTAAGTTTAAGTACATATTCACTTTTTTCACTTCATTGGGAATGATAACAACATTAGATAAAGCAATGGCAGAAAATAACACTTGGTTAACTAATATGTCCAAGAGAAGGAGAAAACAATTATAATAAATATGATCCTAGTACAAAATAATACATCTCATACTCTGGAAAAAATATGACTTCTTACAACCTAACGAAGCTGTATTTTGATTTATTACTCAACCCAAAACAAGTGAATACAGTAAATGGAAATGAGAGCTTATATAATACAGGAAATCTGAAAGTAGAAAAAAGTTAATTTCCAGGATAATATTGCTTCAGTTTATTTTGAGAAAAAAATATATTGAGATAATAGTGCACAGTGCAAAAGTAATAAAAGTAAATATAATAGCCTTCCGTACTTTTTAAGACAGAAGTGAGATTTGGGAGAAAAACAAGTGACTAACTTTCACACGACTATGTATGATAACTCTGCAGAGATTCTCTGAAAAGGTTTGACTGAATAACTGTGTATGTGTGTACACATATGTGCATGTGTGTGTATGTGTATGTATGTGTATATATATAAACAAATAAGAAGAGATTGAAAGGGACACACCCTAACAAGTTGCATGTAACAATATTTGATAGAGTTTGGAGTCTAATGCAGTGCTTCCCAAAAGCTGTCAAGGAAAACATAAAGACTCACAGAGAAATAAAGATAGTTCCCACTCCAATACAGAAGAATCATGAGAGCAACAGTACATGCTGCTCAAAACTCACCTAGAAAACTGTAAAACCAGTTATTGTTATAGTATAGAGAGACCAAGGTCCATGTCCTTTACATGTGTTCTGGCAGAAAATTCAATGATTGTCATAGGAAAGCAGAAGTGTTTAAGATGAAAAAAAAATCACAGTAGTAAGATCATAACTTTAAAATGTTCAGATTTCAAAAATAGTAAGAAATTGGGCCTAATAAACAAAATAAATCTGATAAAAAAGTAAAAGATTAAGAAAGAACACTAAACATGATTTAACTGACGAACATTAATTTTTTGAGTTATCTCAACTGTGTCTTATATAGTAAGAAAGCATAAATTTTAGAGAAACAGAAATTATACAATGACTCTAAATCAAATTTCTACAGATGAAAACTTATAGAAACTTAAATAACTCTTTTCTTTTATTTTGAGTTAGCTTGTTTTCAGTATTTATGTTTTTATTTTCTTTTGGTTTAAGTAACTTATTGAAGTATAACAATAATGGATTTAATGTATATTTACATATAATCTCATCATTTTGAATAGTAGTTAATGCCAGTTTCTGTCATAATTAAAATAATGACCCTTAAGGTATTTACTGTTAGAATGAAATTACGTATAATATGAGAACATTAAAACAGACAAATGACATTGAACATTAGCCATAATTTAATAGTCCTTCTAAAATTATTAATCTGAAATATATCATTCTTACAGTGAAACCTTTAACCATTATGATATTTATAAGAATAGATATTTTAAAAGTGAAAGTATTTTCTCATTTTGTAGACTGTCATTTTGTTTTATTGACAGTGTTTTTTGCCTACAGAAACTTCATCTTCAGGAGATTCCATTTAGTCAGAGCTGCTGTCATGGTCAGTGCTACTGGTGTTACATTCAGGAAGTGATCTCCTGTTTCAATACATTCAAGGCTATTTCTCACTTTTTCTTCTTCTGGTCCAGACAGGTAGGTCTTCTTCAAATATTTCAAAGTTCTACAGAGTATGGCATTTAAAATGTTTAATGACTAAGACTTTTAATGCCTGTGAAACATTTCTGCACCTGGCAACACCACCGTACTCCAGAAGATGATGAACACGAGAGGAACTCTGAAGGGAGTTTGTTTTCTTTATGACAAAAGATGCTCCTATGGGAAAAAAAAATCTCCCTTGCCTCAATTTCTGACAGTTACTTTCTTAGCTGGACCATCAGGACACAAGCAAGATGGATGCTGAGCTTTGCCAAGACAAAGTATGACTGTTCTTCAAAATTCCCTGCTTCACAGGAAAGTCTGTCAGATATGTTAGGACTGTATTCCAAAGATGGATGCCCCAATATTGCAGAGGAATCTTTGGTGGCAGTTTAGGAAGCCAACTGTTTCTGTCATTTCTCAATTTGTTTTTTGGAAATTTCCTGCCAGTACTTTCTGCTTACTCAAGTGCTATTATTTCTTTCTTGGGTTTTTGATAGAGTTGAAGACTACATAGTTGTAGTTTTTCTTAGTTATGATAAAAAAGTAAATTAGATATAAAACTTTAGACTCATCAAGATAGAATTAATAACTGAGTGTTTTCTCTGATTTTAGCAATTTAAAATAGACTGGATATTGTAACTATATTTTTTTCTTGATAAATATATTATTGCCTGTAATTTTACTATGTCAAAGTTGAAACTTTTCATTACAATTTTGATGGGAATTGCATTGAATCTATAGATTGCTTTTGGTAGAATTGCCATTATTACTATGTTGATTCTCCCAATCCAAGAGCAGGGGAGGTCTTTCCATTTTCTGGTATCCTCCTCAATTTCTTTCTTCAAAGACTTAAAGTTCTTGTCAAATAGGTCTTTCACTTCCTTGGTTAGAATAACCCCAAGATATTTTATGCTATTTGTGGCTATCGTGAAAGGTGATGTTTCTCTGATTTCTCTCTCTGCTTCTTTATACTTTGTGTATAGGAGAGCAACTGATTTTTTGGAGTTGATCTTGTATCCTGCCACATTACTAAAGGTGTTTATCAGCTGTAGGAGTTCTTTGGTAGAGTGTTTGGGGTCGCTCATGTATACTATCATAAGTTTCTGAGACTAGAAGACAGAGCTTTTTGCATCCTAAGGATGCAGTCTACCGACTGAAATTATAGTTCCTCTCACTTCTGGGGTTTATTACCCCTAAAGAGAAGTCATTTGTCATTTGAGATTCTTCTGTTTGCAGTAGCATCTCTTTCTGGGAGTTCTTTTTTTTTTTCAAAGTTTGTTAAATTATAAAAGTTTCCATTTCCGCCCCCCTCCCAATACCCTCCCACTCCCCCCACTCCCTCTCCTCCTCCCTCTCGGAACCTGTGGAAGATCTCCAGTGCTCTTAACCGCTGAGACATTTCTCCAGTCCATGAATATTATTAACCTGTTTAATATTAATCAGCCCTAAAGTCTAAGTAATTTTAATGTTAATTGTATTGACTATCTGTTTGCAAGAATAGATCTGTTTTTAGGTTTCTGTTTATTTATTTATTTTTTACTTTATATTAATGAATTCTAGTGAATTTCTCAGATGTTTTCATTTTATTGAATAAGAATGCATTGTTTTTCAGAAATTAGCTTAATTAAAACTACAAAGCTTTTATCCTCTTTGGTGCTCTGTAGTTTAAATGCTTTTTTCTTATTCTAAGTGCTCAGGTGTATTGGGTTGAGGACACTGTCTATGTGTATAACTCAGGGTAACAGGTATTTTTGAAAAAGTTTTAATTTTGTGTGGAGCTTATTACCTTAGTACCTACCTCTTTTTCTAGCTGCCCTGTTGGCCTCTTCTTATAGTGTCTACTTCATTTTTAAAATAGTTCTGTTAGTTATTTGAGACTTTTATATGATGTGTTTTGATCATATTCAGAACTGTCCTCACAAATCTACCCACCTTCATTACTTACCCACACAAAAACTGTGTCCTTTTGGTTATTCCTTAAATCCAGTTCTATTAAGAACAACTTGTGCTTCCCAAATATTCTCGAATATATGGCCTTCCCCTGAAGACTAGTCACCTTTCTGATGATACTTTTAGAGGAGAGTAATTATCTATCTCCAGGAACTATCAATTGTCATTAGCTACCTGGTTATTTGTGGGACTTCCTGCCTAACTCTTTTTCCCGTGATGGGATTTTGTTTGTCCTGTGCATGCTGTAACAGGTACTGTGAATTCATGTATGCAGTTTCCCTTCTCTGTGTTAAAAAACAGTTTCTTTATATTCCTCCACTGCCTGACTCTTACACTCTTTTCATTCCTTCTTCCTTAATGATCCCTGAGCCTTTGGCAAGGATGTTGTGCAGTATAAGCTCCATCTATGCCTAAAGTTCTGTAGTGTTTTTTCTCTGAAGCTTGGCTATTTTTAGGTCTCTGCATTCATCTCTGCATGCTGAAATCAAAGATAAACAAAAGCCTTATCTTTGATAAGAGTTGTTTCTATACATTATTAAGATTTAATTCCATTTTCAGTTCATTTACCAGCACAACGATCATGGCTTTTTCCCTATGGCCTATTACCTGAATAGCCCTCTGTCCTTGGCCAGATATTGGTAAAAAGCATGGATTATCATCTTAAATTCAGTAAGAAAGTACTTGATCTTTCCCATGGAGTTCATGCTACTATTGTACGAGTAGGCAAGCATGTTTTTACAGGCGTGTCATCATTGTACTTTCCAATGTTTACAGTTGGACAAGATTGGCAATTTATATTTTTCCTCTGGTATCCTGCATAGCACCTTCCACCAGTTTAACAGTATGAGAGCGAGCAGCAGGGATGAAACTTCCTGGTCAGCGCCAGCTTGATTTTTCCATGCATAGCTCAAGTATGTGGCTTATGCAGCAATAGAGTCTTACTATCATGCTTTGGAAATTTACCAAGTCCAATGGCAAAAACTTGTGATAGTTGAACACCTCATTGGTCAACAACCCTAAAAGAAGTAACCCATTTCTGGTACTTGGAATAGATGAAAATGAAAATGAAAATGAAAATGTTTAAACAATGGAATATTATTCAGTTAGTAGGTGAAATTAAATATTGATGTTTGAATGTAAATTAATGGAATGAGGAGCTATTTGGAGTGAGATAATTTAGATACATTAAGAAAATGTCATATTTTCTCTCACTTCAAGATATTATCTTTGAAACTTCAGATACATTTGACCCATTTGAGACAACTGTAGAGGTTTAGAAATTACTAATGGACTTTGGTTGGAAAGAAAACTTTCAGGGGAGGGGAGAGAAAACATGCTATGAAGGATTAAAGGGTAAGCATGAAATAGAAAGGTTTGATTTGAGTTGGGTGAGAACAGTGTCCAGGGGAGAAAACAGGGAGGGATAAACAATATTAAGAAACTCTTGTGTAAGTCATATGGATTCATAGTACTGTAAAAGCCCCCTAAATTAAATGTACACAAAAAGAGAAAGAAAGGGAGAGAGTTAAAATTTAGTTACTCTATAATGGGTAACAATACCCTATTAAATCCTCCAGGCTATTAAATAAACACATACTTCCTAAAGAGGAAGAAACTGTAGGATTTAGGTAAAATAGTACCTTCTGAATCCCAAACTGATTGGGAACAAAATTCACCCAAAAATATAAAGTTGGAAAAGTTTCTAATTTTTTATCTGGCATATCTCTCTTATTCTCTTCTGTAATTGTTTTCCAGTTTCTCAAATTGCATTGTTATAGCTACTATTGTTGCTTTTTCTGTCCAGCTTCCCTTGTTTGATATTTTGTATATTTTGTATTTTGTGTAAAATGCAGTCATCATCTTTTATTTTGACACTTTAGTAACATCTATTAATTGTTACATGTACTAATTGTACAACTAAGGAGTTTAAATCATGAATTAATGGTTTAGCTGTTATTAGTCTGATCAGCTTTCCTTACTACTTTTCTTCCTTCCAAACTCTTGCTCTGCCAACCTCTATCTTTCTCTTTGCTTTTTAAATAGTTTTGTATTATATTCAATTTCTTTTGATGGGATTCATAAATTAAGTCCTAATGACCATGACTCAACACTTTCTTCATAAGTAAAATTTTATTGACATGGAGATATATCATTCATGTAATCATTGTTTTTGTTTTTCTACTAAAACAGGTAAGTTGAGAAACCCTAACAAAAACTCTAACTGAAAACAGCTAAATATTTACTATTTACCCACTCAAAAACAAAAGTTTCCCATTTTATACTTTAGTACAATATAGAATAGAATTTGTATGGTTGTATTAGTGGAAACTAAATCTATATATCAGGGCTGACGTTTTTAAAATTGCTTTTGTTATTTTTCCTTCGTTTTCTACATACACTTAATCTTTAGATATACTCCACTATTTGTTTCCTAGGAGACAGTATCAAAGAATGTGTGCTGAATTTGTTTCAACTGCACTTTGAGAGTGTGTCGAAAATAACATATGATATTTCCCCTTGTATTTGTTAATGTAATATCACGGGGAAGATCCCCCAGGACATAGGTTTTGGAATAATGATTTGCATATAGAGTATTTGTAAGGAAATGGTTTCAGAATCAAAACCTGTAGAGAAAAAAAAAGTGTAAGTGAAAGGATTTGAGCAGCAACAGTGAATAAAACACATTCTAGTTCTCTTGTGGGAAGCTATGAGGTTGTAATGGCCTTACAGAGTTTTCTTCAACTGAGACAAAGGTGACATAAGATCACTATTTTTTCCAAAGGAGACATAGATAAAGAAGTCTCCAGCCAATTGCAATTTCCAGAGAGAAAGATGTGTGTATCCACCCTCAACTCTTCCACCAACTGCTTATATAAATTCATCTGTATTGTGGTTGCTGTACATTAGCGAATCATCACAACATATAGTCCATTAAAATAAATTATCATTTTAATTGATTTATAAATATTTAAGATCTTCTTTAATAGAATTAAAAGCCCAAATATTTAAGCCATAATATCATTTTGTAAGCAAATTGTTAAAATTAATTGTCTTATACTTTGAGAAGGATGTTGCCTGTAGATTATAGTTTATTTTTCAAATATGGTATAGCTATACATATGTGTATGTATGTTTGTATGTGAAAGAGAATGGGCAGAGAGAATATATAGACACTGCTACGCTCGCAAGACTTGTGAATTTGTCTTGCTATATCTGGTCTCCAAATAGGTTTACATCAGTTATCGTTGGTGCTTGTTTAGGGGTTAGAAAAATAAAATACTGTTTCTGATGCTAGAGAGACATACCAGTAGTTAAGAGCACTGAGCACTGTCTATAGAGCCAAGAAAGCTATATCTGATTCTTAGCACAATATAGCAGCTAAAAGCCATCTTTAATTCCAGTTTCAAGGGATCTGACATGCCCTTTAGGTCTCCATGACCAGTAGGCATGCTTGGGATTCACTGAAATACATTTAGGCAAAATAGTCATTCATATAAAAATAAAATAAAATTATTTTATTATATAAGTTATTTTTTAGGATATAGCCTACTCACCTATTTTATTTATTTTTTTCAAAGTTTATTAATTTGTAAAAGTTTCCATTTCCACCCCTCCTCCCAACACCCTCCCACTCCCCCCACTCCCTCTCCTCCTCCCTCTCCATCCCTAAGAGCAGTCAGGGTTTCCTGCCCTGTGGGAAGTTCAAGTTCCTCCCCCCTCCCTCCAGGTCCAGGAAGGTGAGCATCCAAACAGACTGGATCCCAAAAATCCAGTATATGCAGAGGAAACAAGTCCCAGTGTCATTGTCAATGGCTTTTCAGAAAGACCCCGTGCCAGCCACATTCGGAGAATCCGGTCACATTCAGAGAATCTGGTTGGATCACGTGGTAATGAGTTCTAAAGTTGTCTAAAGGTAAGTCCCAAATTCACATAATTTAAATAAAAATTAAGTAGCTTAAATTAAAATTTAAAGACTTACTTTTACCTCTTTATACATAATGGTGCACTAATATTTGGAAATTGCAAGTGTTATTTTGTTCTGAAATCTAAGAAGCAGTGTTTCAGGACCATGTGTTCAATATAGTCTTATTCTGTGTTCACATATTATTATGTTATGGTTTCCAAACTTACTCTGTGATTAATTATTAAGTTTCTTTTTTTTTCAGCAATAGTAACAGAAATGCAATAAACTTGCAGAATTCCCCTTCTTTCTCTATGACTCATGATTTCAGGGCTAATGATAGAAAAATCAACTAGAAACTAATAAGTGATTCAAAAGTCATAGTTCTCCGATTTCTGTAGGAAATATGGTCCTCTATCCTCAATTCCATGACTTGAGCATTTCCCTTTGCAAAACTAACTTCACAGGTAGTTAAGCTACCCTGAGTAGAAAAAAGATACATTTTGTAACTTTGCAGAGGATTCCCATGAGTGGAGTTAGCCAAGTCTCCACGTGCAGCTACACCTCTACAGTAACTTAACCACCATAAATTGTTAACGCACCACTTGGCAATTTACTTCAAGCCATTTATTCAAGACTCAAAAAAATATTTTTCTTTTTTCTTCTTTAGATCTTCTATTAAGGACTAAAGAACGAGGTTGTTTTCAGCAAGAAAGGCCACCGGAAAACTTTTAATAACATACATCAGGGGTTTATCAACTCTGTAGACCTTTGCTACAATTTGGAAATACGACAGTGATTCCATTGACCTGAAATGTGAGATTGCCATCCAGCCATGCTGGGTGCCTGTGTCTCAGAGAGAATGGACCAAAGCAGGATTACTGCACTGCCTAGGATTATTGATCCTGATGACCCAGGGGGAAATTGAATTGTTACTCAGACTGGAGGGAACAATAAATGTTGTTTGGAGTGAGGTTGTGTTAAGCTGTCCCACTTAGCACTTCAGCAGCTTATAACTAAGTCAGGAAAAGAAATTACACTCAGCATAGGCAGGGCTGCTTCAAGGCTTGCCCTATTAATACTGGAGCATTTGAACTCAGCTATCATAAAATATCCCGATTAAAGGAAAATAAGCATATAGAACTGCTCACGTAAGGTAAGGGGAAAAAACACTACTTACCTATGACAAAAATAGTACATATGATGACTTAAAGAAATGGTCATTATGGAAATGAGAATTTCTTTAGTCTCCTTCATGACACTGTAATATAGCATAGCTATGCTAATGGTTGTTAACTGTGTATTGTGATTCTTTATAACACACAAAAGAAATTCTACTCCCTTCCAAGAATACGTTAGTGTACGTTTAGTTTTCAGCTAGACATTGGTGACAAAAAGTAAAACATAGAACTGCTGTTAACATTATTTGTGGATGAAGTATAGCTGGGGAGTTCTGTATGCATCTTTTCATTTGTCTCTTGATTGAACCGGAACTCACAGTAATTCAGTCAAAGGAACCTTGGTATTTTGGAGATAAGATTAAAGTCCGAATATACTGGATTTCTATGGGTAGAGAGTTTTAAAACCTACAGACAAGGCTTCCTTAATTAAGAAGAAAACTTATCTGTTGTCCACAACTTGAGCCGAGGTCCAATTCAAACTTACCTTACTGAGCTCTTGCTTCAGATTTTGAGCTAGAGTAGCTAGCCTTACATCCAGTGACGTGTATAAAAGTATGTGAAAGATAACAGCTAGAACACCTAAAAACTCTTTTAAAAATATTTTTAAAGGAATTAAAGTCAACATTTAATACCTCCAGGGAAATAAAAATTAGTTGAAAGAGAGAATCTACTGAAATGGCTCATTTGTAAATATTTGTTGTGCAAGCATAAGGTCTGAGTTTGGTCCTCAGTATCTGTAATGCTGAGTATAGTAGCTTCATGTTTGCAATCTCAGTTCTGGGAAGGTGGAGACAGGCTAATTTCCCAGGGCCTGCTGACCGAAACAGTAAGCCGGATGTTGCTAATATGAGACCTGTCACAACACACAAGGAGTATGACTTCTGTGAATACCCAATGTCTACCTTCTTACTTAAAATTTTTTGAAGAGTGGATGGTGCATTGGGAAGTTTGTGATAACTAATATTGCTGGTTCTCTTGAAAACTAGCAAGCATGTCTCTGGACACATCTGTAATGGATGGCCTAGAATAGCAATGGAAGGAAGACACATCCTAACTGTTGCTGGCACCATTTACTGAACAGAACTTCCTGGACCCTATAAAATGGAGAAATTAGTTTGAACCCTCAGATACAGTCATTCATCCCTGACTTCTGACTCTGGTGTGGAGCAGATTAGAAGCTTCACACTCCTGATATCTTGGATTCCTTGCAAGAAGCATGAATTAAATAAACCTCCCCCCTTCACTTGCTCTTATAGGACCATTTTGTCATTAAAGAGAAAAAGAAACAAAATAGAAATATGTTGCCATATTCCCTTATTTCACTGATATTATCTGTAGAATAGGATATTAGAACATTTTTTAATAAATAGAATGAGGAGAATAATTTTAAAGTTTAAGAAAGAATAAAAATGTGAAACCCAAATCTACAAAAGTAGAAGAATGTATGAAATATCTAAGTGATTTCATATTATATGACACAATAGGTAGTAAAGGTAGCATTATGATAGATATATTTAAACTAGCATTTCCTGGTATTGTTGTAGTTTTTCGCACCCTTTATTCAGTTCCAAGGATGTATTGTTGATATCCAATAAGGAAAATTGAATTAAGATGAAGTCATGATAAATCTATGAAAATCTATGAAAGACAGGGAGAGAGATTTTTGTAAAGAATAATAAATACAAAGATATGATTGGTATATTGGATACAAAATTTCTTGGTGCATGCAAAAGTAAGGTGGGGTGACTAATTCAGACAATTGTCTGAGTTATATTCATTAAAAGTAGTGGACAGAATGACTATTGATATATAAGTGAATATATTTTCATATTAAAATCAAATGTCTATTATAATACAGCTTCTTTTCCCTGAGATATAAACAGAATTACTTCAGAAATGAATTTAAAGGTCCAAAACATGGGACAAAATATATACAAAAACATCTCGCAAGGAATATTTGTACCATCCTCTACAAGACCAACAGTTCATTGTTGAAACATGAACAGAGAGAACATAAGAGTCTGGAGAGGTGGAGAAAAAATATTAAGCACTGGTCTCTGGGTAATAAATTATCTGAGGCACTCTAAATCATAGTGACTATGTCACTCCTCTTTATGAATTTTATAGGGGTGGACTTGTGGTTACCACATCATGGACACAGGGAACGATCACTTGTCTCTATACCTCCATTAGGGTCTGCATGTTTGCTGTTCACACTTTACAGTGGAGGGGGGGATATTTTCATTAGTGGTATAGCCTCTGTTATTGTTAACAAACTCTACCACAGTCCTGTAAACTACTCAAATGAAATTCTCTGGGTTATAATATTAAGGAAATGAATAAATGAATGACAATGACAAAAAAGTTTAAGCGTGCTAATTGGAATTAGGAATTGGATTAGTGACAGCCAGCAAGAGAAATAAGACAGGGTAACAGAGAAAAATGACCAAAATCTGTTACATGTGTGAAGATGTCATGATAAAATAATTGCTATATACATCTAATATATAGTAATAAAAGACTTTATAAAAGCTTGAGTTCAGAAATGAGGAATGACATTTATAATATTCAATCTTGGGTATATCATACATAAATGTAAAGTACTCTTTCTTTGACAGGACCACTGAGTGATGTGAGATTTCCCTCTTTATATTATGAGTATAAATTATAACCATTGGTTAATAAAAGAACTGCTTAGGCCTATGGCCAGGCAGTATATAGCTAGGCAGGAAAAATAAACTAAATATAGGGAGAAAGAAGGCAGAGTTAGGCAGGTTCCATGTAACTTCCTAAGAAGCAAGATGTGAGAAAACAAATTAATAGCCTCTTGATAAAATATAAAATAATAGAAATGTGTTATTTTAAGATGTGAGAGATAGCTAGGAATACTTCTGAGCCATTGGCCAAACAATATTGTAATTAATATAGTTTTTGTGTGATTATTGGGTCTGGGTGGCCGGGAAATAAAAGCACAGTCTCCATCTACATAATGGCACTGAACATTCAGCAATGTACAGTCACATAAATCATAAGAAAGCTTTAAAAGAGGGGCTTTTAGACCCACAAAGACAGGAGTCAATTGGAGCTCCTCGGTAGCTGATTTTTTTTCTTTTTTTTTTTTTTTTTTTAGATAGGCTCTGTTTGCTGCCCGAAAGCAGGGATGAGGTGTCTTTAATAGATAGATTCCTGGGATTGGCAGCACAAATGGCTCGGACTTTTTTGGGAGGTCCTGCAAGAAAGGACTTAAATGGGGTTTGTGAGCAGAGTGCTACAAGTTGCTTAATGATGACATAGACACATTGTGTTCCAGGAGCTGGGACAGTGAGCATGGCTCATAGAGACAATAGGCATACCTCTGCCATGCTGGATGCGACACAGACAATAGGCAAAGTCACAGCTTTAGTCCTAGCCACGTGTTCATTTAAGAAGAAAAAAAACCCTCTCCTATTCAGAAAATAATTAGACATATGCAAAAAAATACAGATTCAAACAAAAATAAACCTACGAATGGGTCATAGTATGTTTTAAAAGTCAGCGCAGGCTAATGAAAAAAGAAAATGGGGTTATAGGTCATTATAGAAAGAAATAGTTTTTTTTAAAAAAAGCAAGAGACAGCAAAAGCAATATTAAAAAGTTTTGTAAAGATGGAAAATACACAGAATCTAGATTATGAATACCTTTGTATTTTCTTTGAATTTTTGACTGTTAATGAGCTAACTGAATAGAGACGTTGTTTGTTTGTCTGCTAAGATAAACCAACATAAAGAGTTACTTACTGAAAATTGAGTCTAAGGATATGTTATTTTAGAAAAGAGGTTCTGCTTTTGTTTCCATGGAAGATGAAAACCTGTGGATTCCTTCCAGGGTAATGTGGCTTGATATAACAAGAGCCCCCCTCCCCCGCAAAGGTTTTCTCAAATCCTTGAAATACTTGGCCCAACAAACACCAGGAAGCAGTTGGTAGAAAACTGTGCCCAAATTCCCAAAATGGTTGTTTATAAATGTTTATTTTCATTTTGAAAAGATTGGTTATAAATGGTTTATGGTTACATTCAATTTTGAAAAAAAAATAGGTATGGACTTTGGTTTATTGATACAAATTTAAGGTAGATATTGGACACACACATATTTCTACTATTGTTTAAGGTATTTTATGTATACAATTCATTTAAAAATGTAATATATGGTTAAGAAATACAGATTAATAGATAGTCATCTTAATCAAACTTTTAATTTCATTAGTTAGGTTTTCTGCTGTAGGAATTCCTGAAGCCAGTAGCCTTTAAGTAACGGCCCACTTGGGCAGGGCCACATATACTATATATGCTGATGTAAAGCATGCATCTGCTCTCTCTCTTTCAGTTGTGTTCCAGTTGTGGCATTTGGTTGATGTTGCCTATTTGAGCAGAGCATTGTGATCTCTGAGTCTACCCCTAAATAAATAATCCTCTATTATATTCAATTCTGAACTAGTGTGGGATTTTTCTTTTAAGCATCCTTCTTCATCTAGTACCCCAAGTGGATTTGGACTCCACATCTACCAGGTGGATGGCCTAAAGACCTAACTGGTCCACAGCCCAGAAGTATCCCACTCCTGCCAGCCTGTCTTGATTTTATGTACGTTTTTCCCCCCCACTACTGAGGAGCTAACTGTGTATGGCAACTTGAAAATTTCCTAAGTTCAAGCATCCTCCCCCCACACTGCCACATTCCCTGCAGCCACATGGCCACTTGTGCAACTTCTGCATAGCTTCCATGCAGCTCCTGGTTTGTACTCCCAGCTCCTGAATTCTGAGCTACTTGCTATGCATACTGAATTGATTTGATTACTTTTAATGTGTCAAGCAAAGCATATTTCTCAGTATTTAACCAGCAGCAAGGCAGGTAAACCTAAGTGGCTCAGGATTGTTCATGGTATCTGGTTGCACCACTAGTCATGATTCTATAAGCACAACATCTGCTGGACAATAAAGATTATTACACCTAAAACAATTTACTGGATCTCATAACAAGTAATTAATAAATCAATAAACTTGAGAATTATATAATGGCAGACTATATTACTATTGAAACTTTTAGTAACTTTTTTGCTGATACTATTGATTGTATTCTGCAAGGTGTATATGTTTACTGTGATACATCATTTGTTGGATATCAGGATTCAATCTTTTTCTTCATATTTTATCCTTAAGAAAATGGTTTGTTAACAGAGCCAAGAATAAGGCACTTTTATAAATGATACAGTCTTTATACACTAATAAAGAACAGCTAACTGACAGAATTAATACCACTGAAAATTAAAAGTTACCATACTATTGAAAAGGGTAACTAATTGACAGACAAAATTGAATCCATGCCAAAGGATACTGAGAAATTATACTGCTGAATTTGGCAATCAAAATTTGTTAAAAAGGTATGATAGGTTAGCAGATAGAGTATCTCTCCAGGAAGGCAATCGTCACACTATCTAAATAATGTCCAAGGATGAGAGATTATCTTTAAAGCAAAAACTTCAGACCTTGGAATCACATGTTCAGAATGAGGACCAGAAACTAGGGTCCGCAGTGAAATCAATAATATATATATAATATATATATATATTATATAATATATATTATATAATGTATATTTTATATATATATATATAAATACAGGCCAGGAGATTTAGGCTTCACAAAGGACAATAGTAAAAAGATTTAAAATGATTAAAGAAATTATTGGAGCTGATGAAGAGGGAAAGAAGGTCTATGGAAAAAAATTCAACATTGCCAGTAGCTGTCAGAGATGACTTATCCAGGGTTTTAGCTTCCTATCCTGTAATGTACACTGACAAAGCATCAAGTTCTAAATGTTCAAAAGGATCCAAAGAAGGTAGGCGGATACTTATAGAAATGAATGATCTAAAAGAAATTAAGCAAGCAGTAGTAACTTATGGCTTGCATTTCACATTTGTTAGGGAGATGGTAAAGACATGGGCTTCTAGTGTTAAAGTGATGTCACGGGACTAGTTTCAGTTAGTTTCTAACTGGATGATGGGTCTCAGTTGATGTTAGATGTTATATCAGAGAAGAGGCTAAAATTTTAGAACAACAGGGAAAAGCAAAAGGATTTGAGACTTTCCACGATCAAATTCTTGGTGAGAGCACTTATGCTGACCCACAGGCTCAAGCTCTCTTTACAATGAACAAATCTTGTCCCTATGCCACAAAGCAGCCTTAAATGCTTGGACAGGATTCAAGAATTGGGAAAAATAATTGAATCATACCAGGGTTAAACAGGGCCAGAGAGAACCCTTTAGTGACTTTTAACCAAGATTAACTAAGACCATACAAATAGGAATAACAGACCCAGATGCTAGATGAGTACTTATTGAATATCTGGCTTTTGAAAATGCCAACTTAGAATGCAAAAAAGATACTTGAACCTTTAAAGGTTAGATCAGCACCAATGGATGAATGGATCCTTCATACAATAACCATTGAGATACTTTGCTATAATACCAAATCTTGTTTATGAGAAAATTTCCAAAGGTATGAGGAGAAATAAAAATGGCAAATGTTTAAATTGTGGTAGAATACAACTTCTGAGAAAGGATAATAGACAAGGAATTCCTAGGAATAATATCTCCTCTGGGAATGGCAAGAATAGGAAAACTCAGCCTTCAGGTGAATGTAGAAGGTGTTGCACAGGCCAAAATTGGACCAATAAATGCAGATCCATAAAAGACAGACAAGACAACTTCATACCATTAAGAAACTACTTGAGGGGCCTGTCGCAGGCCCCCAAGCCAAAAGTGGTCCAGTCATTCCCAGTCACATGTGGAGTACAGTTTCCCAGGAAAATTAAAAAAAAATCCAGAGTCTTCTTTAAAATACTGTTCTGGATGATAGAATAAACATGGAAGATATATCAATAATTTCAATAGGAAATAGAAAGTGTATATTCTGGAAGATTTCTATAAATGACCAAAGATCAAAACTAAAAGTATGTATAAATGGCATTGTCATTGTGGGTTTGATAGACACAGATGCAGACATTGGTATCATTACTCCAGAATCTTTGCATCCAAATTGGCCTCTTCAAGAGGCTGATATTCAGTAAAGGAATTGGAACTATATCTCAAGTTAAACAAATCACGACATGGGCTCAATGCATACAGCCAGGAGTTCACAGAGAGAAGCTGGGGCAATATGTAGCTAATATTGCAGTGAATTTATGGGTCATTACCTGATATAGCAATGGAATACCCAGATTAACATTCCTGCATTCCCAGGAACTCATAATTCTGGGAAGGATATTATTAGGTACAAGACACAAAGGTCACCTGCCATTCAGGCTATACAGGAACACAAAACAACTAAAAAACCTTTAGGTGTACCAACAGCCCTACCTTTAAAATGGCTAACTGAGAAACCAATATTGGCTAAGCAGTGACCTTTAACTGAAGAAAAGCTGCAGGCTTTGAACAGCTTGATTAATAGCAACTAGATGCTTGACGTATTGAAGAATATACCAGCACTTGGAATTTTTCTGTATTTGTTCTTAAAACAGAAATATGGTAATTGGAGTATAGTGACAGATCTAAAAGCTGTCATTAAGGTAATTCAACCTATGGGTCCTAACAACCTGGAATTTCTCTGCCTTTTTATTACCTAGAGGATGGCCTCTTATAGTTATTGATTTAAAAGACTGTTTCTTCACTATAGCTTCACACAAAAAGGATAGAGATTAATTTACCTTCACAGTGACTACTTATAACAATTCTCAGCCTACTAGGAGATATCAATGAACCATTATCCCACAGGAAATGGTCAATAGCCCCACTCTGTGAAAGCACTTTGCAAGTCAGCCATTGGAAATAAAATGTAAACAATTTTCAAAGTCAATAATCTACCATTACATTGGTGACATTTTGTTGTCTGATTCAAATGCAGATATTTTAGAAAGTTTGATAAAGTAAATAAAGTTTTACTAAAATGGGAATTACAAATTGCTCCTGAAAAAATACAGAGAGGAGATTCTATCAATTACCTATGTTATAAAATATGTTTACAGAAAATTAGAGCACAAAAGGCACAAATTAGAAGAGACTGACTGTGGACCCTGAATGTCTTTCAAAAATTGTTAGGAGACATTTCCAGTCTATGACCAACTGTTGGGATAACAACTGACCTAATAGTTCATTAAAACAAAAATTAGATGGTGATAAAAACTTGAATAGTCGCAGATAATTAACAGCTGAAGCAGAAACGTAATTGACAATTCTTGAGGAAAAATTACAGGAGGCACATATGGACAGGGTGAATCCAAATCTTAATTGCATTTTAGTTACATTGCCTTCCAGAATTTTAATGTAAAGGAAAGATATTGTCTTACAATGGATATTTTTACCACATAAACCAGGTAAAAAAGGTAAAAACTTATGTGGAAAGAGATTCTGAATTAATTATAAAAGGAAAATTGAGACTTCATCAACTAGCAGGCATAGACCCAGCAAAGATTATAGTTCTTTTTACTGGTAATGAAATTAAAAAAAAAATATGGAAAGACAATGAACATTGGCAAAGAGTTTGTGTTAATTTTGGGGGAGAAATTAATACTAATTATCCCAAAAGCAATAGACTTAACTTTATAAGGAGAACTTCTTGGATTCTTCTCTAAATTACATGATGCTCAAATTACTGGAACCTGTAATTCTCTACTGATGCAAATAAATCAGGAAAGGCAGATTACAAATCAGAAGATTTAAGCAAGGTAGAAGATTTAAGTAAGGTTGAAGATTTAAATAAGGTAGAATATATGTCTTTTGGACAGAATGATAAAGGTACTAAGGAACTTTAAAGAACTTCTCAGTATAGTTACTTATTCTTAATATGCAGAAAGAGTTGTCTTACATATTGAAACTTCTGAATTTATACCAGATGATACAGAATTGATTTTATTATTCATATAGTTCAAGATGTAATTAGGGATAGGCTTTTTTCATATGCATAACACATATCTGATCCCATATGGATCTGTCAGGTTCTCTAGCACAAGGTAATACAGAAATTGATCAATTATTGAATGGAAGTGTGCTGAAGGCCTCAGAATTCCAAAAGAAACATCATGTCTATAGCAAAGGATTAAAGAAAGAGTTTTCTATTACCTGGAACAACTAAGGAGATTATAGAGATGTCCTACTTGCTTTCTATTACCAAACACTGCTACCTGCAATGACCAAACCAAAGGGTACTCAAAGGAATAAAATCTGGCATATGACTGTCTTCCACTTTGGAGAAATTGGATAACATATTTAGTGCACCACACCACAAACACATATTCAAGTTGACAATGAGCAGCTGCTTCAAGATCAGAAGAGGCTGATTTAGTAATCACATATTTATTAGAAGTTATGGCCATCATGGTTATACCTGCACAGTTAAAGACAGATGATGGTCCAGCATATTTCTCTAAGAAAATGAAACAGTTTTTTTTTTTGCTAATTATAATATTAAGCATACTACAGCTATACCACACAATACTACAGGTCAGCCAGTAATAGAAAAATCAAATTGAACTATAAATGTTATGTTAAAAAAAAAACAGAAAGGGATGGAAAATACCCCCAGAAATAGTTTACATGTTTTATTGACCTTCAATTTTCTTAACACTAATGAGAAAGAAACAATGGCTGCAGAGAGACATTGAATAATAGAAAAGTCTTTTGAATTAAATCAGCCAGTGCATTTCAAGGATGTGTTGATCTCTCAATGGAAGCCCGGAGATGTTCTATATTGAGGAAGGGGTTTTACTCTTGTTTCAATAGTAGAAGAAAAGTTATGGATACCATCAAAATTAATAAAGATTCTGTCTGAAACAGAGAAATCTCTTGAGAAATGACATCTCATCCACAGAAGTGACAACCAATAAGGTGGTACAGAAACCTCATAAAGGTTGGGGCAGTGTTCTGTTCTTGTCTTTGTAGGAAAATACTCATCTTTAAAAATTCAAGAGACCCTGGACATATAGATGTCTAAAGAGGAAAAAATAATTATCCAGATAGGATCATCAAGCCAAGAGAATTATGACTTTTGAAGACATGTCAACTGAGGGTAAGAATCTAAATCATAAGCCAAAATAATAATCATGATTCACTTAAAAATCAAAGCTGACTTTGGAATTGGGCATTGGCTCTGTCCCTCTCTAAATCCAAGCATATTGTTAAAAGAAAAATTCAGAGTTTCTATCTCATGTCAGGAGCCATGATATTGGACAGAAAGAAAAAAGAATTTAGAAAAAAATTACTTTTCTTTATGCCTACTTTTGTCTCTATCATACCTTTCATTGAGTATATATGTCTGTATATGTCTGTATAATTAATGTTTAAGATTTTCACAATGAATAATGAATTTTCCTGCACTAATCTTGATGTTTCTAGGAAGAAAATGGGTGAAGAGGCCCACAACAACTCCACCTTAATGATATGATGTCATGATGTTGATAACATTACTATAAGACTTATTTTTGGTACCAGCTGCTCAAGATGGTTCCAACTTGGTTAGCTGAAATGGTGTACTTTTTTTTCAACATTCTGGCTAGAACTCCAAAAATGGACTCAGAAAAACCCTACAAAATACTCAGAGACTATTTGCAATCATACTAGACAGTAATCTTGGAATTTAATCATCATTTTACTTTTACCGGATCTCATAAAAAGTGCATCACCCCCATGATAGCCAAAAATAATTCTAGAAGATGACATCCCCTCTTCCAACAAAATAGGTCCTCAGGGTTAGGAACATCATTAAGGTTTTGATTATAACCTTAATAGTGTTGGGGTTTGGTGATAATTATATAGGCTCAGGGATATCTTTAAAAAAAAAAGGGAGGCTGAAGAAATTGGATGGAATAATAGATTAGTGTGAGCTTAATCTAACTAATATTATTACTCAATAATAGAGTGAATACTTGTGAGCTATTATTTTCATTCTTATAGATTCTTATATATTGAAACAAACTTAAATTATATTGAATATGTTCATATTTTATCTACAATATTTGTATACCCAGGCAAAGTTATTTTGCCATATTTTATGCCAACATGCTTCTACCTCTGCTTAAGACACTTTGTACATTGATACAATTTTAGGATATAGTTATCATATTTGTCATATTGCAATATACATTTCTACCTCTGATTGGGATACTTACACTTTGTTTGCATTTTGAGATCATTGTCCTCATTTGTTATACAGTTGTTTAAAGATGGTTTAATATTTTATATGAAGTCTAAGTCTTTAAGTCATGTAGGTTTTAAGAATTATAGGTCAAAGTCATCCATGTTTGTCATACTTATAGTTAGACTAATCAGGTTCTTTAGATACATAGAGATTGTATTTTGCATATACTGGTAGTCTTCATCTGTAAGGCCCTTTCTTCCCTGCTACTCAAGGCCAAAGCACAGGATGCAAGAAATGTTTACACTAACCAGCCTAGCTTCCTCTGCCCTATTCTGCCAGCCAGAGGGGATTAGTTCAGAACCTTGTTTCTGTCTTTGCTATGGTAATTTCACCTGCTAAGGAGGGTTCTCACAGGCGCCCTGAATCTCCTCCTATCTGTCTGTCAGGGTTCCCAGCTTGGTAACCCCTGCTTGGAAGCTCCTACCACTCCCACTCGGTGTCAGGTGCTCAACACCCTGATTTCACACCTGCCTGGGAGGGGTTTTCATTACTGGGGCCAAAGGGTATTTTAACCCCGAATTAAGTTAAATAAACTGGCATTCTCCTCCTCTTGAGAATGACTCAAACTCTGTATGTGTGTGTGCGTCTTGTGTTTTAACCCCCCTAGGACATTATAGAGCTCGTGGAAGGTATGGAGTCACTGTCTATACCAGTTGGGTGGTGATGCAGACCCCCTGGCATGGAACGTTTGCCACATTCATCCACTTTAAACAGCTGTAGAATATGGCATTTAAATAACTTAGGGTTCTGTTGATGTGCGACACAATTGCTCCTGGCAGCAATGATCTATTCCTGAGAGAATGTTGAGTACCAAAGACACTCCAAGTGGAGTTTGTTTTCTTCTTGACAAAATTGGCCTTGGGTGTTAAATGAGGTTTTCTGTCCTACCCAGTCCTTGTCCTGCCCAGTTCCCACAGTCGTTAAGTCCCAAAGAAGTCACACAGAAGTCTACCTTAGTTATAAACTGATAGGCCAAGTAGCTCAGACTTCTTATTAATTTTTATAACTTATATTAGCCCATTATTTCTTGTCAGTGTTAGCTACATGACTCACTACTTATTTGGTGAGGCAGTCACACCTTGCATCTTCTGTGACTGAGTCATGACTTAAGACTAGGCCTTCCTTCTTCCCAGAATTCTCCTGTTCTCACTGACCCGCTTCTATTTCCTGTCTGGTTGTCCCACCTATACTTTCTGCCTGGTAATGGCCAATCAGCATTTTATTAAAATACAATTGACAGGTTACAAACCATTGTCCCACAACATTTGGACAAGGAGCTGCCCATGCATCGACTACTGACAAATGCACAATGTTCAGACAGGACAAATAGGTTACAAAAATAAAAAGACTCTCAAATCTTGCCAAGAAAGGGTAAGAGAGTTTTGAAAAATTTCATGCCTCTGAAAATGGTCTGTCAGTTACTCTAGGCCTTAGCCAAATGGTTGCTCCAACATTGCAAATGAGACTTTGGGTGATTGCCCAGGTAGCCAATTGTCTCTGTCATTTGTTGCACATTTTGGAAGTTGCTTGATTACACTTCCTGCTTACTCAAGTAATACTATTTTCCCTTCTCAGATCTTCGATGAGGTTGAAGACTTGATAGTTGTAGTTACTTCCTCTCATGACTTGCCCAAGTTGTTTATTATACAAGACTTAAACTCATTAAGATAGGATAATTATTGAAACAGTTGTCACATATTTCTTGCTTGATATATTTTTCATATTTTTTTCTCTTTCAAGACAGGGTTTCTCTGTAGCTTTGGAGCCTGTCCTGGAACTAGCTCTTGTAGACCACGTTGGCCTCATACTCATGGAGATCCACTGGAAATAAAAGCATGCATGACTACTGCCTGGCTATTTATTCTTATTGTATATAATTTTAGAACTCTCTTATTTAAACAAAAGGGGGAGATACTGTAGAAATTATTGTATGCAGTAGCCTTTAAGTTACCCACCCACTTGAACTGGGCCACATATACTAAATATGCTGACGTAAAGTGTGTGTCCTCTCTTTCTTCTGGCTGTGGCATTTTGTTGCTGTTCTCTGTCAGAGCAGAACATTATGATCTGTGAGTCTACCCCTAAATAAATAACCCTCTACTTTATTCACTTCTGAACTAGTGTGGGATTTCTTCTAAGCATCTTTCTTCAGTTTTCTAGATATGTGGAGATATATTTCAATTAGATAATCTTCAACACTTCAAAGATCTTAAGAATATTACATTTAAAATGTTTTAAGAACTTAGACTTTTCTTGACAGTGAGAAATGTCTGCTTCTGTCAGCACCAATTTACTTCCAGAGGGTATTGGTCATCAAAGAGGCTCTTTATGAAGTTTACTAGCCTTGCCTGAACTGCCTGACAGTATGCTATATAAACTGGAAAAGCAGGACCCACAGAAAAATGACTGCTGAAATTGCCGAAAGAATGTAGGGTAGTTCTTCAGGGCTCCTGCTTTATGAAAGAGTCTGTCAGATATTCTGCAGGACACAGAAGAAAGTGACTGACAAACTGCCAATTTAGGGAAATCAGTCTTTCTAATTTCCTACTCTTGGAAAAGTCTGCCCGATATTATGGGTCTGTAGGTTGAAGATGGATGTCCCAGCATTACAGAAGAACTCTAGGTGACCACCCAGGCAGATAAATGTCTCTGTCAAGTCTACAGTTTTGGAAAATGCTTACTGTTCACTTAGGTAATATTATTTCCTTCTGGGTCTTTGATGGAGTTGAAGACAATAGTTATAGTTACAGTTTTCCTTTGTTATGATAAAAGATAAATTAGATATCATACTTTAGACTCATAATGAGAAAATAGGTGATAAAACATTCTCTTTAATTTTCCAGATAAAAAGATACTAAATATTGTAACTATAATTCTTACTTGATACTAGTATTGTTATATGCAATTTTGCTATGTTAATATTAAAATCTTCCTTTTATTTAGACAGAAAAGGGGAGATCATATGGAAATCCCCTCTATGTGATATAATTATGTTTTATTACCACTAATTAATAAAGAAGCTGCTTTGTCTGATGGAAGGGTGGCATATAGCTAGGCGGGAAAACTAAACTGAATACAGGGAGAAAAAAGGAGGAATCAGGAAGATGCTATGTAGCCTCCCACAAAGCAATATGTGAGGTAACAAACTATGAATCTTGTGGTAAAATATAAAATATAAAACAATAAATATGGGTTAATTTAAGAACTAAAAGCTAACTAGGAATATGCTTGAGCTGTTGGTCAGGCAGTGTTGTAATTAGTATAGTTTTTGTGTCATTATTTGGGTCTCGTAGCTAATAAATGAAAGTGTAGTATTACCTGAGTAATAAAAGGATCAGCGAGTTTGCTATGACATTTTGGCCCCTAGGTATTTCAGATATTATATCTGTAAGTGCCTAAACAAGAGCTGAATGAGGACAACAACATCAGACATGCAAACACGGGCAGCACAAAGACTAGGAGTCCTGAAGCCATGGTCCAGATGGGTTCGATGACCTGGAATGGATGTGTGAAATGGGTGCCAAGAAGCGTGTGTGACCACTTATTGTTCAAACCAGTGGCTCTGGATAGCCCGCACTCTTTATTTATACAACTTCAATGATTTGCACTGAACATGCTTACAATCAGTTTCTGAAAATGGTTACAATAATAAACAGTTTGTTCCATGCTTTTACCCCTTCGGTCTCCCAACTCTCCCCGGCTAGTAGCCATTACCTTTTCAATCTATATCTGAACTGTTAGAAGTATAAGCAGTCTTGCTAGCTATAAACAAACTTTTCTAACTAGGCATATACATTGGTAGAACAATGTGCCCAGTTGGTAGCATATGTAGGTATAGCATCATACAGTGTAGAGAGACAGTTTTGCCTCACATGGTTAATATTTACATCTGATCGGTGTGGGGTTCTCATGATCAACTCACCAACCAAAGCTGGATCAATCCATTCTACATTTTATACTATTCTATCTCTTCTAAGGACATACCAGGTTTTTCTATTTATCCCATAGGCAACATAACTTGGAAACTTAATAGTTGATACTGTTTATAGAAATGAAGGAACTATGGGTGTCTATGATTCTTCTTCATTCCCTGTGTCTGGACTGTTTCCATTAACTCGTAATATAATATATTCAATAATATCCCTTTAAAAATCTTATAGTTAAAATAATTCTTTCCGGAATAGTTATGCAAATATGTACTATTAAACTTTATGACCTACTGTAAATCATTCAGGTCAGCAGGATAGCTAGCATACTGAAAACGAGGAGAATACATGGCTCACACTCCCAGGGTCATGTCCAGAATCATGCAGTAAACTGTCCACAGGCCTTTCCCAAGTGGGTCAAGGTCTCCAGGGTCTTGCCACAAGGGGAGCCATTGATGCTATTATCAGACCTTGTTTTCCAAAGAAGACACATGGTTCCTGACACCTGAACCTTCCAGGAAAAACTACATGCAATTGAGGGGTGCTGAGATTAAAAGAAATAATCTTACCCAGCAAAGAGCATACAAGTTAGCTATCAAATACAAAATGATCAACCTTGAGAGCATATATGCAAGTTACATCATATTAACTGATCAATTAATACTTAAGAGTTTATGTGTCTGTACATATATACCTATGCATGTAACGAAAATGAATGGAAACAGTGCCTATGTTCAATTTGCATGAGCCTGAAAGTCTGCACACTCCCACTCTTATACTGGAGTTCTGAAGGATCCCTGGAAAGCTGTGGATTTTAGGCTCTGTTGGAATCCTGCAAAAGTTGAATTAAAGGAATACACAGAGTCTGAACCAATAACCAGGGAACCTGAATGAGACTAACCGAGGCACTCTACATCTATGTGATGGTTGTGTAGCTTGGTCTACTTGTGGAACTCCTAACAATGGGAGCAGGGCCTAACCATACTGCTTTGGCTGGCTCATGATAATCTATTCCTCATACTGAATTGCCTTGACCAATCTTAATACAAGGAGGGGATTAGTCTTACTGCAACTAGATATCCTATGTTTTTGATATATGTGGGAGGCCTGCCCCCATTCTGAACAGAAATAAAGGAGGAATGGATTGCGCCATGGGATGGGAGGGAAGTGGTAAGAGAAAATGGGAGGAGAAGAAAGGGAAAACTGAATTGGATGTCATATAAGTAAAATAATTTAATAAATAAAACATTCCTTAATAAAGCTCGTTATAGAAACAGCGTAGATGAACTTGCAAAGAATGAAGACAGGCCGTAAGCAAATTTTCATTCTTCCATCACCTTTTATGCCAGCTGTCAGAAAAGACTGTGGCCCAAATTTACATTTGGTCTTCTTGTATAAAATAATCTGATTCAAAAATAACAAGCAACTTGAGGTTTGGTTGGTTCTAGGTGTAGTCAATTGATAATCAAGATTACCTATCACTTTGCTATAATATACAGCTAAATGCAAAGAGAAAGTCTATGATGTTTTAAATTTTTATTTATTTATTTTTTTATTAAAAATTTCCACCTTCTCTCCTCCTCCCATTTTCTTCCTCTCCCCGCTTCTCCCTCCCCCTTCCTCTCCAGTACTAAGAGAAGGCAGGGTACCCTGCCCTGTGGGAAGTCCTATGCCCTCTCCCCTCCATTCTGGTCTAGGTTGGTGTGCATCTGAACTGACTAGGACCCCAAAAAGCCAGTATCTGCAGTAGAACCAAATCCCAGTGCCATTAGCTTTGGCTTTTCAGTCAGTCCACTTTGTCAGCCACATTCAGAGAGTCTGGTTTGATCACATGCTCATTCAGTGCCAGTCCAGCTGGCCTTGGTGAGCTCCCATTAGATCAGTCCCACCATCTCAGTGGGAGGACGCACCCCTTGTGGTCCTGCCTTCCTTGCTCATGTTCTCCCTCCTCCAGCTCTTCATCTGGACCTTGAGAGCTCAATCTAGTGCTCCAATGTGGGTCTCTGTCTCTATCTCCAAGAGATGCCCAATCATACTATAAAAGCATTTGTTCAACTATGTTCATAGCAGCACTATTTGTAATAGCCAGAACCTGGAAACAACCTAGGTGCCCCTCAACAGAAGAGTGGTTAAAGAAGGTGTGGAACATATACACATTAGAATTATACTCAGCGGTAAAAAAACAATGACATCTTGAATTTTGCATGCAAATGGATGGAAATAGAAAACACCTTACTGAGTGAGGTAACCCAGACCCAAAAAGACGAATATGGTATGTACTCACTCCATACATAATAATATGGTGTTTGGTTCACTTATTATAGAATAAGTGAATTCTAGCCATAATTAAAGGGCATTGAGCCTATAATTTGTGATCCTAGAGAAGCTAAATAAGAAAGTGAGCCCTTCAAAAAAATCATATAGTTATCCTCCTGGATACTGGAAGTAGACAAAATTGCCAGGCAAAAGTTGGGTGCACGGGAATACGGGGGTAGATCAAGGGGAGATGGGTAGAGAGAAGGGAGAAGGGGAGGATTCGGGAGAGTTTGGGGGAATGGGATGGGGGGATGGAGGATGGGTAGATATGGGAGCAGGGAAGTATATATCTTAATTAAGGGAGCCATTTTAGGGTTTGCAAGAGACTTGACTCTAGAGGGGTTCCAAGGTCAAAGGAGTGGTCCCCAGATTGTTCCTTGGGCAGCAGAGGAGAGGGTGCCTGAACTGGCCTTGTCCCGTAGCCACACTGATGAATATCTTGCATATCACCATAGAACCTTCATCTGGCAATGAATGGAGATAGAGATGGAGACCCACATTGGTCTCCCAAGGTCCAAATGAGGAGCAGAAGGAGGGAGAACATGAGCAAGGAAGTCAGGACCACGAGGGGTGCATCCACCCACGGAGACGATGGGAGTGATTTAATGGGAGCTCACCAAGGCCAGCTGGACTGGGAGTGATGGAGCATGTGATCAAACTAGACCCTCTGAATGTGGCTGGCAATGAAGGCTGACTGAGAGACCAAGGGAAATGGCACTGGGTTTTGATTCTACTGCATGGACTGAATTTGTGGGAGCCTGTTTTGTTTGGATGTTCACCTTTATTGACCTGGATGGAGGGGGGAGGACCTTGGACTTACCACGGGGCAGGGAACCCTGACTGCTCTAAAGACTAGAGAGGGAAGGAGAGGTGGAGAGGAGGAGGGAAAAGGGAGGTGGAAATTTTTAATAAATTTGAAAAAGAATCCAATAATACCATTCTTGGATATATGATATCTCTTGGGAATATACCCAAGAGATGCCCAATCATTCTACAAAAGCATCTGTTCAACTATGTTCATAGCAGCATTATTTGTAATAGCCACAACCTGGAAACAACTTAGATACTCATCAGTGAAAGAATAGATAAAAAAGTATGGAATATATACACATTAGGGTACTACTCAGTGATTAAAAAAAAACAATGATGTCTTGAATTTTTCATGCAAATGGATGGAAATAGGAATTACTTTACTGAGTGAGATAATCCTGACCCCAAAAGATGAATATGGTATATACTCACTCATTAGTGGACTCGAGCCATAAACAACGGACATCAAGCCTATAGTTCCCAAGCCTAGAGAAGCCAAATAACAAGGTGAACCTCCCCCCCCCCCAAAAAAAAATATATTAAATCCTCCTGGAAATGGAATCAAGCAAGATCGCTGGGCAAAAGTTGGGAGCATGGGGGTTTGGGTAAGAGTGGAAGTTGCAATAGGGGAAGGGGAAAGGGAGAGAGCGAGAAGGGAAAGACTGCGGAGAGCTTGGGGGAGTGGGAGGGTAGAGATGGAGGAAGGACAGATATAGGAGCAGGGAAGAAGATAATCTACATTTAGGGAGCCATTTTAGGGTTGGCAAGAGACTTGGCTCTAGAGGGGATCCCAGGTGTCCACAGAGATGTTCCCAGCTATGTCCTTGGGCAGCAGAGGAGAGGGTGCCTGAATTGTCCTTGCCCCACTAACACTCTGATGATTATCTCGAATATCACCATAGAATCTTTCTCTGGTGAAGGATGGAAATAGAGACATAGACTCTCATCAGAGCAACGGACTGAGCTCTCAAGGTCCAGTTGAAGAGCCGAAGGAGGGAAAAGATGAGCAAGGAAGTCAGGACTGTGAGAGGGAGGTCCATCCACTGAGACAGTGTGCCTGATCTAATGGGAGCTCACCACATTCAGCTGGCCACGGACTGAACGACCATGTGATCAAAGCGGATTCTCTGAATGTTGTTGCCAATGTTGGCTGACTTAGAAGCCATTGGTAATAGCACTGGGGCCTGTTTTTACTGCATGTGCTGGCTTTTTATGACCCTATTCCATTTGGTTGCTCACTTTACTAGGCCTGAATGGAGGGGGGGGGGGTCTTGGATTTCCCACAGGGCAGGGTTCCCTGCCCTCTCTTAAGGAGGGAGGGGGAGAGAGGAGGGTGAGTGTGGGAGCAGGAGTGGAATAGGTGGAGGGGAGGAAGTGTAAATTTTTGAATGGAAAAATAAATAGAAAAAAAAGTTGGGAGCATGTGGCGAGGTGTGGTGGGGGGAAGGGGAAAGGGGGAGAGAAAGGGAGAAGGGGAGGGTTAGGGAGAGCTTGAGGGAGTGGGATGGTCGAGATGAAGGAATGGTGGATATCGGAGCAGGGAAGAAGATCTCTTAATTAAGGGAGCCATTTTAGGGTTGGCCAGAGACTTGGCTGTAGAGGGGTTCCGAGGTGTCCAAGGGTATGTCCCCAGCTAGTTCCTTGGGCAGCAGAAAAGAGGGTGCCTGAACTGGCCTTGTCACAATGCCACACTGATGAATATCTTAAATGCTATGACTTTTACCTTTGATTAAATTTCCCTAGGACACATCACTTACTAAAATTATTTCTACTCTTATATTATTCTTTCATGTATTCACTCAAATCATTAGTCAACGTGAAGTGCTTACAGGAGGATCTGTTAGCTGCAAGTTATTCAGTTGTTTAAAGACATTTAATGGGCTAAAATATGTGAAAGACAGCATTCTTCTACCATAATGTCTTATTGTGATAGGTTATATGAGTCATGTTTTGTTTTTATCTTCCTTTTAAAAATAGTGATTTAAAATTTTGGTGATATATCTGGATGTTTGTCTGTTCATGTGAGAGCACACATGTCTTTAAGAGAATCCAGGTCAAAGTGTATCCTGGAAGTAAAACTGAAGGCAATTGTGAACCATTTGGTGTAGGTGCTGGAAACCAAAATCAAACCAACTGCTGAAGAAGTGCACAATCTTAACTACTTAGTCATTACCCAAGCTCTTATCCTATGGTTGAGCATAATATGTTCATGTTATAAGAAACATGAAATCTAAATTATTTGATAGCATATATATTTAGCTCTTTATAAGGTATGGATTATGGAAATCTCAACATTTAGAATAAGGTCATTATGCTTTAAAATAATATTATTCCTTCTTAGCTTTTACTTATCCTGTTCACTACCAATAGGTGACTAATTTTTATTATATCTGTCTAAAAGCAACCTAAATCTACGTGATTTTAAACTATTTCAGTTGTCTTTCTATTTTTTCTTTTCAAGAGAAGAGTAAATGATTGTTCACTTTGGGTGAAACTGAAAATCAAGTATTAGACAATGGGAATGCCAGAAAGTATAAATATACATCGAAATATATAGATTTTTCTCTGAAGTACTGAAAAAAATCATTTTCTAGGTAAAAGTAAAAATATGTTTTTCATAAGGTAATTATTTTGAAAGTCAATTACTTGTTTATTTTTCAGTTTAAATGCTCTTCAGTTGATTATTCTGACACCTCAAGGTATGATTTTGCTTACTTGAAAATGAATTCTGTTTTTATGCATTGTCTCCAAATGTTACACTTAACCAATTAAAACAAATTGTACTTATTGAGATACTGAGGACAAAATGTGTATACCAATACTTACTCATTTTCAGATTTGCAACAAAACAGTAATATGGCAGGAATGTCCATTAAATTGCCCCATGACTATGCCAACGGGCTAAACTGTGTTTTGAATTTTTAAGAAGGTAGCTTATGGACGTAGAATTTCATAATTTTTATGACACTTTAAGAAAGAAAGGTAACTGCATTTTGTGTTTTTTTTTCCTCTCTGAATTGTTCTGTCAGTCTTTAAAAATAAAACCCATGTATCTGAGACAATATAGTAACTCCCACACAAAGAGCTGTTTGGAAAACTTGTTATGATGTGGCAGGTCCAAATTAAATAACGGAAGTAAACTCTTCGCAGCAGGTGCAAGAGAGCATTGTTCCCTTGTAATAAATGTCATAATTTCATAGAAGACACATAATAGAAACAAAGCACCTTTACTTATTGGTGTGTAATAATCCTTTAGAAAGACTGACACATCATTAAGAAGACCTTGTCTACCTTTGACAGATCTTTCCAGTGAGTTTTCTCATGTCTTCAAATGTGTCTTCTTATTACCCTCTAATCCATCTTATCCATTCACATAAAACTAAAAAAAAAAAAAAACCACACTGCTCAAGAAGTGATGGTATAACTTGAGATTACTTGCTCACTTATAAAATTACTTTTTCTACTATATTAAATCTTAATCCGTGCCTCAAAGGCAGCATAAAAACTTGTGTAATTATTATTTCAGTTCTTCTAACCTTTATTTTCTTGGTGTATAAAGTAGAAACAAAAGTTGACTGACAGAATTGTCCTTTGAATTAAATTACACACTGATTGAGGAACACCTAGTAGGTGTGTGACATATTTATTAATAAATAAATGTGATTTGTGTTTTCTTCTTGATGCGTGAGGCAAGTTGGATTTTCTGACTCACACAAAGTAAGTAGTAACATATTCAACCATAATGACTATAACTGACTTAGTTATTAATTTTCAACACAAATATTTGAGGTTTTTCTTTAGATGTCCATAAGCCAGAATACAAATAAATTTATAAAAATAGCAGTTCTCAAACAAAAACCAATAGCTAGCAGTTAGGTTAATTGAAAATTTATAAACCTTATGATGTAATTATTGTGCATTAAATACTTCATTTGAATTATTTCAGTTTTTTAAAAGCCTCAAAATACTATTCTATTTATTCAAAATAAATACGATTTTGACATTTTTTAAGAGTCAGAAACAACATCTTACAGAAGGTAAATATCTTTTTTACAACACATCGTTAATAAAGATCTGAAGCAAGACAAACTCCTATGTCTGTGAACAAACTGAATATGTTATAACCTACACTTTATTAGAGTATTATAGACCATTTCTGAGGATATGTACACTAAAGAAAGCATTACCTAATTGAAAATTTGATTATCATTTATTTTGGTAGGAAATAACCATGACTATTCCTTTGGTACAGTTGATATCCAAAGTCATTTCACATTCTTGGTAAAAATAAGTTACAACTCTGCTTTACAGAGAATGAAGTTTCATTCTCTTTCTTATGCTGTCTTGATATTTTCATCAATATTATGTTTTAAGTTTTCATCTTTAATTTGAGTATAGTACTTGCTTTTTCTGTGTATATATGAGTCCTTTAGACATTCAATGAATTTAGAAAATGTAGCATAATTCTTGTTCATTGTTATAAAAATAGCTTCTTCCCGTGATCCATTGCCTTCACTCAAGTCCTAAAGATATGTCACCACTGAGGCAGTAATTTTCTGTTATGACTTCAAATTCATAAATCTAATAGATACCATTTTGATTTTTCTTAGTATGAATTGGTGTCATTATTTTTAAGTACCACCCTTCATAGTCTCTAAAAAGACTCATATCTGCCTCATAAGTTAAGTTCTAAGGTATCTATATCACCAGAGCCTGCTGAAGTTGAGCATCCTCTGCCATAAACTTAATAAAGCAGCAAGGGTTGCCTGTCCTTACTTGGTGCAGTCTTAAACACACCAGCCGCCCATGCTGATGCTTAGTTTAACAACCTCCAATTTTACTTTATTCCCTGTACACTGTATCTAATGCAAACTCCAAGACTGTTTTATTGCACCATTAACATTTCTTTTAGACCCAATTTCCCTTGAACTTCTCTGCTAGGGAGTATTTCTTCATATAAACTAGTAGGTTAATAAATATCCATTAAAGTAAGTTAATAAATAATATACTGAGAGCATTTCATTGAATCTGTATGTATAATAGTGACCAAATCTAAGGAAGACATACCTTAATGTTTTACATAGAAGTCAAAGAAGCACCCAACAATATCTCATTAATCTCCAAAAGATTAAGTACAATATTTTTGAGCAACATCATGAGGGAAATTCCTTGTCCCTATTATTACTGACAGATTCATTTTTCAAAGAAAATGCGACAACATTTTTAAGTAAACAAAACATTACCAGCTTAGTTTGAGGGAAAGAAAGGGAACTAACACATAAATGCAAAGCAATTTATTATTCAACTCAAAGAATAGGAAGTGATTCCTGATTGGCACATTGTAAATTGAATACAGAGAGACAAACTTTACTTTAAATCTTTAGTTTATCATCCAGCACTTGATGGAATACAGCATAAAGATTGGTTACAACAGTCAAAATACTACTTTTTGCCAACATATTCGCGTTCTCTATCTGCTTATCATTTGATCGCATAATTTTTTGTTTGTTTAGTTTCTGCCAGTTTTCCCTTAAAATTTATTACATCAGGTGTTTCTCAGTGTCTATATAACCCCTGATAGCATTTTTGCTAATTCAAATATTAATTTAGTTAATTTTCATAGAAATTTGTTTAAAATTGGTATTCCTGACATTTTACTTCTCTTTTATTCATAATGTACTCAGTGAATATATTCAAAGACTTCATTCTTGCTGTGAAAACTCTATCACGAATCTTCAGCTTACATTTTTACATTTCTTTTCTAACAAATTCTTCTGAGTTCTTGATAATATAGAGAACTTTAGGAGTCATTAAATATTGCTTTTCTTCTTTCATCAAATGATAAAAATCAGTATTTTCATCTCTTTCAGAGTTTTCTTACTCTATTTGAGAACAGTGATATGGATGCCTCTGAACCACCGAGATGAAAAAGGATCTATCTATTTTAATGTGTTATTTGAAAACTTTTGGGAAATATTCTGCTCAACTTGTATTGCATCATCCTCATTTAAACCTAAGAGAAAATATGATTTTTCAACAACTGTCTCATCTTTAATCTTTTAAGCACAATTCATTTTTAATAACATTTGTGAAAGAATCAGATAAAATCATGTAATCACAGTAATTTCTAGGAAAACATACAAAACTGTAAAAGAGACATTCCATTTTAACTCATAACTAATGGTACAGTAGACATGATAGGTCTTTCCTCAAAAAAAAAATCACACAGACATCTAAAATTACAATTTCAAGAAATATAATGAAGAAGAGGTATGCAGTTTCAAAAGAGTTTATTCAGTCAAATTGCACACATTTATTTCCTACCTTCTGTGTGTCATGTACATATATTTTCAATACATGATGAAATGGGCTAGAATAGTTCTTCTACTGAAAACAATGCTCCAATAAAATAAATTATAAAATATCCTATTGGAATTAAGCAAATCTGGATACTGCACAACCTAGCAGTAAGAAATATGTGAGAAAACATTTTAGAAAACAATTAATTGATGTGCAAACACTCAGTGGTCAAAAAGAGCAACCAACCAACCAAACAATCAATCAACCAAAAGATCCAGCAAGAAGAACTATAGATTTGTAGAAAGAAAATTCAGCTGTTGTTTCATAGGCAATGTTTTAAACTACAGACAAACGATAGATTTCTGTGTTCTGAAACTATAGAACAAAGTGTTTAATAAATAAAAAAAATTGTGCCGATGAGGGCAAACTGCAAAACAGAATCAATAAAAAAACCAAGATAATTGGAATTGGTAATGGCTATTTAGAAGACACTTTGATTTAAAAAAGAGCACACTTACAAATAGCAGTAAGATGTCTTTAATCCATTTGGACTTGATTTTTGTGCATGGTGATAGATATGGATCTACTTTCATTTTTTTACAGGTTGACATCCAGTTATGCCAGCACCATTTGTTAAAGATGCTTTCCTTCTTCCATTGTATACCTTTAGCTCCCTTGTCGAAAATTAGGTGTTCATAAGTTTGTGGGTTAATATCTGGGTCTTCTATTCGATTCCATAGGTCGACTTCTCTGTTCTTATGCCAATACCAAGCTGTTTTCAATACTGTAGCTCTATAATAGAGTTTGAAGTCAGGGATGGTAATGCCTCCAGAAGTTCTTTTATTGTATAAGATTGTTTTGGCTATCCTGGGTTTTTTGTTTTGCCATATAAACTTGATTATTGTTCTCTCAAGGTCTGTGAAGAAGTTTGATGGGATTTTGATGGGGATTGCATTGAATCTATAGATTGCTTTTGGTAGAATTGCCATTTTTACTATGTTGATTCTCCCAATCCAAGAGCAGGGGAGGTCTTTCCATTTTCTGGTATCCTCCTCAATTTCTTTCTTCAAAGACTTGATTATATATGGGATCCCAGGTCCAAGGAGAAATCCCCCAGATTGCTCTCTGGACAGAGGAGAGGGTGCCTGAATCGGCCGTGGCCCATAACCATACTGATGTATATTTTGCTTATCACCATAGATCCTTCGTCTGGCGAAGGACGGCTATGCAGTCGGAGGCCCACATTGGAGCAAGGGATTGAGCCCCCCGAGGTCCGGAGGGGGAGCGGAAGGAGGAGGAACATGAAAGACGAAATCAGTACTGCGAGGGATGCTATCACCCACTGATACAAGGGAACGGATCTGATGAGAGTTTACCAGGGCCAGTCGGACTGGGACTGAACGAGGACGTGATCTAGCCAGATTCTCGGAATTTGGCCGGATTCTCTGACTGTGGCTGGCCCGGGGTCTTTCTGAAAAGCCATTGACTATGACACTGGGACCTGTTTCCTCTGCATATGCTGGATTTTGGGGATCCAGTCTGTTTGGACGCTCGCCTTCCTGGACCTGGAGGGAGGGGGAGGGAGCTGGAGCTTCCCACAGGGCAGGAAACCCTGACTGCCCTGGGGGACGGAGGGGAAGGAGGGGGGGAGTGGGGGGAGTGGGAGGGTATTGGGAGGGGGGGCGGAAATGGAAACTTTTATAATTTAATAAAATTTACTAAAAAAAAAAAGAAATAGCAGTAAGAGCTATGAATGAGGCATGTTTGTAGAGAAGTAAGAATGTTTAAACATGACTGGTGTTTGTGGAAGATAAAGTTTGAAAATTACAGAGGATTTTTCAGCAGTGATTCTGTGGTAACATTTTGAAGAACTATTTGGGCAGAAACGATATGTATAATCATTCTTCAAAAGAAGTAGTAATAAACAAAATCTCTTTTAAAACTAAGAAAAATTTTAAAATTAAGCAGGATAATCACTTTGAGGGTAAACGCTGTTTTACGTTTCACTTTATTACTGCTTGTCTTGATTCATTATTTAAACTTGTTACATATTGATACATAGAGTAGTGGACAGATAGCATTGCTTTCAGAGTAAAGAAAGTTATTAATAAAAGCAGAAAATGATGTCAGTGAATTTAAATGAATTGAGTTTAAACTTTTGGGACTGCATAAGAGACACAGTGAGAAACAAGGAGAAAATGAACACATTTGTGTCACAATTAATACTTTATTTATATGTTTTTATGTATAAGAATTACTACTGCATTTGTCTTATTTTTAAATTTAAAATAATTATTTGATGCTGAAATCATATGACTGTGTTTTGTTGTTGTTGTTGTGGATAGCTCTGCTTCCTTCTTTCTTTCACCGTATGCTTGTGATCTGTACAAACCTAGGCTAACAGAGTTTGTGTGTTTGCTTGATATTTTGCTACTTTGTATATTGTGCTCTTCTGCTGTAGGATTTTTTCATGGAATATGCTCCAATTTTACATATAGATTCATAACTGTAAATAATGATAGCTCATTTCCCTCTTTCATTATTTGTTTAACTGTTTACTCTTCGCCTGTCATATTGTTCTAGCTCAGACTTAGAGCACTATAGTTAACCAGATGGAAAAGTGTAGACACCTTTCTCTTGTTCTTAATTTTAGTGAAGTTACCTTTGTTTTTATTTGTTTTACAAAATTTTTGTTATGGGCTGCTGAATCTTGACTTCATTATGGTATGACATGTTTCCTGCCTCTATAGGTTCTGCAGGACTTTTATTTACTAAATGTAGGAGGATGAAACTTGATACTCATCTCTCTTCATGTACAAAATTCAATTCCCGTTGGATCAAGTATTACATGATATTTTGTTTGTGTTCTGACAAATAAAGTTTGCCTGAAGCTCAAAGGGTGGAGCCATCCACTAGTTAACCATTGATGCCACAGAGTGGTGGCACACACCTTAAATCTTAGCACTTGGGAGAAGCAAGCAAGAAGATCAGGAGTTTGAGGCCACCCTAGGATACATGAGATTGAACCAGTCTAAGTGAAAAAGAGTAGGGGCAGAGGTGGCTCACACCTTTGACTCAAGCACTTGGGAGGCTCATGCCTTTGATCCAGTCACATAGAGGCTCATGTCTTTATTCCCAGCACTAGCGAGGTGCAGACAGGAATATAAGGAGGGTGGAGATAGGATCTTTCAATGTTCAGTCTGAGGACTCATAGAGGCAGGGGTACCGTTTCGGTTTGAGGTTTTATAGAGGGAAAAAGTGATTGTGACTGCTGCTCTGCTTCTCTGACTTTTCACCATTCATCCTAATATCTGACTCTGGGATTTTACTGTTGAGACTAATTCGCTTCTCACTTCAATCAAGCACCTCAACATAAGGTGTGATACCCTAAATCTTATGGAACAGAAGGTAGGGGGAGATGCTTGAACTCAATGACAGGAGAAAGGAATATAGAGACCTGAGAACTCTTTACCAGATAGATATTTGACAGAGTGTTAATATTGAGAATATACAGTGAGCAACAAAATATAAAAGTAAAGAAACAACAGATTTCACACTGTGACATTGTACTAAATGCAGAATCTCAAAGAGGAAGCACAAATGGATAAGTGGCACAGCAATATATGATGAGAATGCCAACAGTCATAAAGTCAGCACGGTCACTTGACAAAGCTGAGCCCCGTGATGGCTGCCATGCTGCCTTTGTGTTTTTATCTCTACTTATTGCAGACTTGGGAAACTTTAAATATCTGTACAATTTGGAGATATTGGATTGGTGGAAATTTCTTATGACTCATTTATGCATTTTCCCAGAAGTATTTCTTCTAAGTTTTCTCAAGAAAGTCCTGAACATTTTATTTTTCCCACTTTTAGGAAGATATTCTTATCTATTGGAGGTGTGTCTTCTGTCTTGCAACTTGTGACACACATAAAGAATTCAGAGTTATCTTTACAAGGTTATGAGACATCCTTGAAATATCAGTCCCTGTATTTATTTAGGAACAAGGTAGTCAAAACAAAGTAAACTAAAAAAAGTCAATAAATTTCAGTGCCACAGATCAGATTGCAATCCTCTTCTTATTATACACCCAGGCAATTATGTTGATGTAGGTGGGCCTTCTGTCTATGTGTTATTTTCATTGGTTAATAAAGAAACTGCCTTGGCTCCTTGATAGGACAGAAAACTAGGTAGGCAGAGTAAACAGAACAGAATGCTGGGAAGAGGGCAATGAGGCAGATGCCATGGAGCCAGCCATCAGGTCAGACATGCTGAATCTTTCCCGGTAAGCCACCACCTTGTGGTACTACACAGATTATTAGGAATGGGTTAATCAAGATGTAACAGTTAGCCAGTCACTAACTCTCTAGAGATAATGGGCCAGGCAGTATTTAAATGAATACAATTTGTGTGTTGTTATTTCCGGAGCTAAGCTAGCTGTGCAAGAGCCGGGGAGGGGGGATGAAAAGCAGGCCTGCCCACAGCTCCTCACTACATTATGTGGCTTATACCACAATAAAGTTAGATTAGCTGAAGCTATTTCTACCCTACACAAAAACTTATACTGATGTGCAAAGTATGAAGTGAAAAAATGATAAAAGAATGAGATATCAGGATCTCCTTTTCTCAGAAAAGTTAGCATATGCAGAACCACTGTGGTGTCATATGACCAAGGAACAACAGAATACCAGGATTAGACATAAAGACAAATTGTGTGGGTGTATGTATGTGTGTGTGTGTATATATATATATATATATATATTATACATTTATATACATTATAACTGCAACAGCTTTGACCAGAGTATTTTTCTAGACTACTCTGAACATTAAGAGTTAATAATACATTGCTTGGGACATGGCACTATCCTGGGCTAGCTTGAAGATTTAATATTGGTCTAGTGTCCTTGTTGCTACAAAAGTTACAAGCCTAGGAACAAGCTGTCAGTGGCTCCAGATTCTTAAAAACTGGGTTATGGGGTTAATGAGTTACAATAACTCTGTTTATCAATGATGTCAAAACTTGAGAGAAAATGATTGGAAACGATAACTCTTGTTCTGTCATAGTTTTTTTAATGATGGCTAAGAGATGAGCAAAAGGAAGTAAAACACATGTCAAACAATGATCTATATTTTGGAACAACATGAATGCATTCCTGCTTACTAAATTCTGCATAGCTAGAGAAGCACTCTGGCTGCTAGTCAGTCAGGCTGCAAGATTCTCCTAACCACCATGGTCTGACTCATTTCCTTCCCTCGCCAACTCTTTACATCCTCTGCTGGGACCTGTCCATCACCGGGATGGCTCCCAGCAGACAAGAAATATATTTAAAAATATTCACCATTCTTAGCTATCAGAGAAATGCATAATATAACTAATTTTAAATTTTGTTTTACCCCAGTCAAAATGGCCAAGAACAAAACAGAAAAGATTTCTGTTTTGTGGATGTAGGAAAATGGAAACACTTATTTATTATTGGTGGGAGTTCAGACTGATAAAGTTATTGTGTAAACCCAGCTGGAGATTCCTCAAAAACCTCAAAATGGATCTGTCACATGACCTAGCTATACCACTTTGAATATATACCCAAAGACTCTATCACCTACTACAGAAATACTCACTCTTCTGCATTCATTGCTGTTCTATTCACAATAGCCATGAAATGCAACATTCTCTCTGTCAATCAATGAATGATGACAATGATCAATGAATGATCAGCATAGTATATTTATACCACAGACTAATATTTAGCCAACAAGAAAAATCTGAATTGTGAACATTATAGGTGATTTGATGGGGTTGGAAACAATAAACATGAGTGAGGTAACATAGATTCAGAAAAAAAAATCCCGTGTTTCCTCTGATTTGTAGATGATACTTTTGACACGTTACATTTGCATTACATAAGGAATTCCACTATATATTAGGGTATTAGTAAGAGACTGGGGAAGAAGTTTTCAAGGAAAGGAAGAAACAACACACTGATATGGGAGTTCAAAACAAATAGATTAGGGAAGGATAAATGGGGTGTTAGCTGGGGATATGGGAGGAAATAGGTGAAATAAGAAGTTTTAAAAAAAAGCACATGGAAACCTGCTTCTTAAAAAATGTGTATGTATATATGTATGTATGTATGTATGTATGTATGTATGTATGTATGTATTTAAACTGAGTCAATAACTATTGCTTACCTAGTAGACACTGTAGCCTCACCCACCTAAAAGTTGCTTAGTACTGGGAATAAGTTACATATTTTAGAATTTTTGTCCAGTGGGTCCCATAGACCTAAAAATTATTGACTGTTCCCACTGTTACACATTACTCTCCTGAACATAATGTCCTATTACTGAAGATGGCATTTATTAGGGATGGTCATAGGACATGAAGAAATCTAGGTAATATTTGCATGAAAGTTTCATCCTTACTGGATAGCTTTTATAGTCCTGGGGCTATGCTGTGCATGGTACTGGAAGAGAAAAGCAATCATTCTTTCCCATCTGTGAAGTATTCACAAAGTCAGGATATGAAGATGAATGAAATGAGTGACAATACAAAAAGGTAGAAAACACTGGGAACAAATATTATTACAATGACATCATGGGAAGATGCAGAAGTATACTAATTTTCATTGGTCATATACTAAATTACCTATATATGAATGCTTTAAAGGATTATTGCTTATTATATAAAATTATTGCTTGTGTAGATTTTAATGATAAACATTTTCAGACATATGGGGGAAAATGAATACACAAATGGTTTTGAATAAGAAGGCCATGCCATGCTAATCATCTGGTTTACAACTAACTTAAAATGCCCCTTCATTCACTAAATTATATATCATAGAAATTAAAATTCCACTAAGGTAATTGTGTATTTGAAGATAGAGTAAATTATCACTTCCCTTCTGGCAGTCACTCACATTCTTTCAATGAGCAGTTAAGGAACATTGCAAGAATGAAAGACGATGAGCAATAATAGTCCAATATCATATAGACCCAATTTTTTACCAATTTTCCTCCACTGTATCCTAGTCAAACAGGATGTATTTGTGCTATTGATTATGCTTTGGGAAGATTAAGAAAACAATAGGAAATAGTGTATTGTCAAAGGTCTGAAGTTGAGTAGATAACTCGACATTTAATACTTGCCACACAGAGCAAGGGACTACATATGATCCCAGAACCCACTTAAAAGTGCTGGGTGTGGTGACCATAAAATTATATCACATAAAAATAGATAAAAAGATCACTAGCCAGGAAGCATATAACCCAATGGTTAAAGGCAGACTTAAAAGAAACCTTTCAAAATAAGGTGGATGGAAATAGAAAACACTATACTGAGTGAGATAACCCAGACTCAAAAAGATGAATAAGTATGTACTCACTCATTACTGGATTCTAGCCATAAACAAAGGTCATCAAGCCTATAGTTCGTGATCCTAGTGAAGCTAAATAATAAGGTGAACCCAAAGAAAAACATTTATAGATCCTCCTGGAAATGGAAACAAACAAGATCACCCGGCAAAAGTTGGGAGCATGGAGATGAGGATGGGTTAGGAGTGGGGGAGTGGGAGAGAGAAGGAAAAAGGGGAGGATTGGGGAGAGCTTGGGGGAGTGGGATGGTTGAGATGGAGGAAAAGCACACATAGATTCAGGGAAGAAGATATCTTAATTAAGGGAGCCATTTTATGGTTGTCAAGAGACATGGCTCTACAGGGGTTCCCAGGTATCCAAGGGAATGTCCCCAGCTAGGTCTCTGGGCAGTAGAGGAGAGGGTGCCTGAACTGGCATTGTCCCATAGCCACACTGATGATCTTGAGCATCACCATAGAACATTTTTCTGGCTATGGATGGAAATAGAGACAGAGACTCACATTTGAGCACTGGACTGAGCTCTCAAGGTCCAGTTGAAGAGCAGAAGGAGCGAGAAGATGAGCAAGGAAGTCAGGAATGCTAGGGGTGCGTCCACCCACTGAGAATGTGTGACTAGATCTAAGGGGAGCTCACCAAGGCCAGCTGGACTGGGACAGAATGTGCATGTGAACAAACCAGACTCTCTGAATGTGGCTAAATATGGGGTCTGAGTGAGAAGCCAATGATAATGCACTGGGATTTGATTTTCCTGCATGTAGTGGCTTTTTGGGATCCTAGTCTGTTTGGGTGCACACCTTCCTAAGCCTGGATGGAGGGGGGAGGGCCTTGGACTTCTTACAGGGCAGGGTACCTTGCCCTCTCTTAGGACTGAAGGGTGAGGGGGGGAGACTGAGTTGGGGAGAGGGAGGGAAATGGGAGGAGGTGGAAATTTTGAATGGCATTATTTCTAAAGTAAAAATAAAAAATTTAAAATAACATGTTTGAAAAAAATAAGGTGGAAAAGCCCAGTATGGTCATTTACACCTTTTATGATAGAACTCAAGAAACAAAGAAAGGCCTATGAGTTCAAGACCGTCTGATCTACATATTATGTTTTAGACTACAAATGTTACAGAATGAGACCATGCCTTAGGGAAAAGATGACTAGATGTAGGGTGTTCTTGAGGAATTACAGCTGAGATTTTCCTTTAATCTACAAACACACACTCACAAAGGGAAGAAAAAAAACATTGTAAAGAAAAATAAGTAAAAAGACTTTCAAAAATTACTAACAAATTTCAAACTTGATAAAAAGGTGAGGCAATATATATGCTAATTAGTTTTATCTTATCATTCTACATTATATAAATAAAACAAATTATCTTTTAGGAGAACATGAGTAATTGGTTACAGGTGTTGCTATAGCAGAGAACCCAAGTTTGGTTCCTAGCATCCATACAGTGCCTCACAACCATCCCATCCATAGCTTTAGTTCCTGGAAATCCAATGCGTTTTTCTGACTTCCTCAGGTATCAGGTAAATATGAAATCTGGAGGCATACATATAGGTAATGTAATCATACATATAAAACAAAATAAGAAAAATTTCAAATTTCCTATGAATCCCAAAATATTGATTTTTTCAATCAAAATCTAAAGACCAATATAGATCATACAAATAAATATGTATAAATTTCACATTGCATCAGAAAAATATTTTTAAAACGAAGTTCAATGATATCCTAAATAAAATTAGAATTTTAGGGAAACCTATGTATTTTTTTCAATATTAGCTTTTACTTTACATGTATACTGCAGTATGTTTAAGTATGGTTTAAATCAATAATAATTGTAAGTATTATATTTAGAGATTGTCTTCATAAATACATAGATATACTGCAATTGATAAATTCATGCAGTCATTGAAATAATAGACTTTACCCCCAATTTCTAACTCATATTAACTATAAATTTTGTTCTCAGCATGTAGTCATCAACATATACAGAATAAAACCTGGTATTTGCTGTGCTTGTTCTTTATAAGAAATTATAGCATTTGGATGAGTCTCGAAATTCTGAACACACAAAGATGGATAAAAGTACCATCCAACATTTGAAGGTTTGAAATATAGTGAAGGCTTAAAAATAGAAAAAAGCCATAAAAGTTCATCCAATTTTCAGTTTTGAATTAAATCTTCTGATAAAGACAGAGACTGACTCTAGCTGAATATGCAGAATATAAAAGGTCTTATAGTACAGATAAATTTAATATTTTTAAGAAGAAGTTATACAGATTGGGGAAGAGAAAAAAGATTTTTAAATGTAGAAAAAATACGTGTAATAGTAATGGTGTTTCATGGCCAGCCTCTTGGGGTTTGTGTGTTTGTGTTTGTGTGTGTGTGTGTGTGTGTGTGTGTGTGTGTGAGAGACAGTAATGAAATATGAAATGAGTGAAAAGTGGCAAACTTTAAAACCATATAGTGATATGCAAGTTTTATATGTACATATACCTATATATACATTGTGCACATATGTATACACCTGTGTCTACACACACCATACTATATAATGAGGTCAAAAAATTCTTTAAGATCAAACTGAAGTCCAAACCAACGTCTACCTAATCAAATACAGCTAGCTAACCAGACAAGCCCTTTAAGAAGTTTCTAGATCCTTAAAAATAAAAAAGCAGTTGAAATAAGAAATGGAAAAAGCACCTGCTAACCTTAATACAAACATCTATGTTGTGAAACAGATATGTATATAATCAACAGATACTTTCTAGAAGATGACCTGTTGTTTACTTTCTTAAAGAGCTGAATTTCTCCATTGACCCATAAGCTGGGAATAGGAACCAGAGAAGATTAACAATGTAGGAACATTCATAGTATCTTGCACAGATAGTATAACTAAATTATTTTCTGCATTTTCAACAATGAGTACTGTGACTAGCAACTTTATGGTGTCTTAAGCTCTTACATTTACGCCATTATGTCACTGAGAGTGTATATTTTATAAAGTTGAATAAAAGTGTAGCAGAAGCCTAAATAGAAATTTAAAGTGGTGGGTCAGTTTGAGATGTAAGAAGGAAGACTTTTCAGGATTATGATGAAGTTGAAATCCCTTTGCACAAAGCCTAAATCTTTTTGCATTACCAGGAAACATCTTCCTCCCAGGATACTTTCAATATTGGCTCAAAAAAAAAAGCAAAGATATAGTATTAGAAACTGAAAAAATGGGTTCTTCTTTTGTAGTGCAGAAAGGTTAAAGAGTGATACATCTTGGTGTTAACAAGACAGTGGAATTTTCAAGTGATGAGAAGAAATATATTGCCAGGCATTTTCAAGTAAACATTTTTATCTTACACTAAAACACATGGCAATGTATGGTAACTTGAATAAAGAACTATGTATCAGAAAGGAAAGTGCATTATCTTTCAAAGTTCTATGATAAGAAACCCATCAGAACTCTCGTGGAGAGGGAAGAGGAATGCGTGCTTTTACAATCGGTGGAAATAGCAGATTGATCAGAAGGACAAATTCATACTAGAGCAGATCCTCTCAGGGGATTATGGTGTGACATTATATCTTTTTACCCATATCAGAAGGTGTCTAGGAAGCTTGAGGGTGTTGTCCCTGAAACATCTCAGCATGAGTCAAAGCATAGACAAAGGTCTGTGATACAGCTTTTGTCTAACGGACAGAAATCCTCAGAATTTCTCACAAGACCAGAAAGATCTTAAGAAATTTATTTCACAAAACAGGATTGATGCCTGGAATTGAAAGATACTTGGTGAGCACAAAATCACAGATATTTTAAACCCACAAGGAAAAAAGAAGGGGGAAGGGACTGGCCAGAACAAAGCTCTTGGAACTAATCTTCTGTACAGACATACTTCTTCCCTGGAGAAAGGTCAGATGACTGATAGGTCAGAGGAAGAAAGAGCTGAAGCAGGTCAGCCCAAACCATGGTGGATTGTTCCTGAGTAATGAAACCTACTCTCCACTTGCCAACTGGATTCCGCAGCACTACCTTGACTACTTAGCTATTTTCCGTTGAAGTTATTATCTACAACTGATACCCTTTTTTCCTTTCTCCTCATTGTGAAATATTCAGGGGATAGAGAGAAACAGAATCTTATTTTCCTATGTATACAAATACAGGCAGCAACTCTAGGTGACATGTGGAAACACATCAGATTATGATCTTTGAGTTTATACTATTTGGATCAGATTGGGAGCCAGTGTTAGGGAGATGATGAGATGTAGTTTTATATAAAGAGAGTTTTCCAAAGTGGGCAATTGTTCTAATATGTGCAGCACATCAGAACCTTAGGAAGGGATAAATGTACTTTTCAGAGAGGAGAGATATAAACAGTGGGTATTACAAGTCAAAATATAGTGACTAGTAGTAGTAGTAGTAGTATTAGGCATCTCCAAGGTTTGACGTCCACTTTCTTTCGACAGCAGGTAGAATGCTGGTGTGTGATGAGGAAACATTCTCATGGCTAGGTTTTGGGAAGTGTGCAAGGGAAAGGGCTTTGAGATGCAGTTGGGGTTGAAAGGTGAAATTCTTGAGTCTGTGCTACTCAAAACGTTATGACCTTAAGATCAATGGCTCTCAGACTTTCTTTTTCAAATGAAACTACCACAATTTCTTCAAACTCCAGGGTATTAACAGCAAATATATGATAACCTATACCCAGATACTATCTTTGCTTCTGCCATGGGAGGCCATGCACAAGCAAGCCAATGAAACATTGGTAGATTGTGAGACATTAATAATCTAATAATCCTGCATTTCTGTAGTCACCGGTTACACAGCAAGAGCTAACAGTGCAATATTGAATTACCTTTAATAACTCACTGACAAATTCTCCTCTGACAAGCGTTTGTTTTTGCTCCATTTTATTTTTACTTGTCTATCAATTCCAAGTAATGATGTATAAGTACCATGAAATCAAAATGAGAATGAATGCATCTTATATTCAAAGTATTTGATATTTTACACATAACTGCATAAAACTCATGTCCTGAGCTTGGAGTAGAACAGACCAACAAAACCCCACGAAACTTTAAAAGATCACTATATTACAATCTTGAGATTCAACCAAATATATAGTCCTCAAACCAAGTTTCCACCTTTACTGACAAACTGCGTCTGTTCAATGTTTCTAGTGGTAGATTTTGCTCATAGACTATCACAATTCATTTCTTAATTATTTATACAGTTTATTTTGCTAATATTATAATCCTTATCATGATTACGGTCAACTCTTAGCTTCTTTTCCTTCTCCATATGTAACTATAAGAACATATGTAACAATAAGAACAAACAGAGTCATCCTCCACCTTTGGATTTCTTTATACCAATGTGCTAAAAAGCAATTATTTCCTATTTCCCCAGTGTATTGTTAAACTATATGTTGCATCTTTCATTTATAACCATATGATAAGACACATATGTCATTAAATGAAGCCAAATTTTCAAGCTGAACAGCAATTTTTGTACTAAAGCCAGATAGCATCCTAGCATATGGATTTGATAAAACCCAATGTATTTCTAGGCACCAATAGCCTTTATTCAACTATAGAATCATACTTCTCTGAATGCTTTTTAGCTTAGAATGTTAGCGAAATGACCAATTAGTTTACAAAAAGAGATGTTTAACTCACATCATAATTAGTATTTTATTTAACTGTTGGGCTTATTTACATTTAAATAGTGACTCTTCCTAACCCTGACAAAGTATGTGCTTCTATATAATTTTTAGCATTTATTTATTCATATGAATCTGTATAAAATGTTGTGTATAATAAAAACTAAAGTTCTTTAATATTATTAATTAAACTTAGGAAACTATGATTAATAAATCAATGGTACTGTTGACATTTTTAATTAAAATTTAACATTTTATTTGCATTTATTAATTATAAAATAATGGGTTTCATTGTGACATTTTCAGACATGCATGTAAGTACTTTGATCATAATCACCTCTTATAAATTAAAATTTGAAAGTTTGTGCCTGATTCAGATTTCATCAGAAAGCAGATCAAAAGGTAATTTTAAAGCATCAAGTTTGTCAACAAGAAATAAATTGATGTTAATTCAATCTAGTAAATCAAAGGATGCATTTTTCAGTGCCAGAACACTGAAGATTCAGTCTGTAAATACTCTAAATAATACTAATGTCAATGTAAAATTGGGCAGATATGGACATTATATCATTAGTTCACAAATTGAATACATGTATATATATATGTATGTATATATATATGTATACATGTGTATATATATATGTACATATATAATGTGACAATACTTTTCAATGATTAAAGCCTTAATAAGATAAAAGCAAAATGATACATATTGTATTAGTTAGAATTTCTATTGCTATGATCAAACATCATGATGGAAAGAAGGTTGCGGAGGAAAAGATTGCTTTTGTCTTACAGTTTGATTACTATTTCAGGAAATTGAGGCCAGGAATATGGGGGTAGGAAATGATGAAGAAACCACGAAAAACTGTTGATCATTGGTTTGCTCAGCCTGTTTTCCTATATCACTGAGGACCACTATTCCAGGAATAATGATTCCCATTGTGAGCTACACCCACCCAGATCAAACACTAATGAAAATAAATCATAAGGTTACCCATAGGTCAAACTACAGAGTGGTTTTCTCAACTAAGAGTCTTTTTTCTTGAATAGCACTATCATGTATTTAATTGACATCATCATCATCATCGTAACTTACATATAACAAAAATATTTAAATTTATTTTAATTACAATTTATTTACATATTTTTATTTCTTGTTTATTAAAGAAAATAAATGAATCTTCACATGTTGTGTGTTAATTAGTTCCCCTTCCCTCTACTCCTCCCAGTTCCTCCCTACTTCTTCCATTTGATTCTGCCCCATTTCTGTGTCTCGAGAAGATTCTAAGAGATAATAACAAAATCAAATGAAATAGAATAGAACAGAATATAGTAAGATAAAACAAAAGTTAACATATCAAAATTGGAGAACGAACAGAATAAAAAGGGTCCAAGAAAAGCAGAAGAAACATAGACCCACTTCTTCACACTCAGAAATCCTAAAAAAGATACTAAATTGGAAGCCATAGTATGTTAAACAGAGAGAAAAAAGATACATAAATGCACACACACACACACACACACACACACACACACCAAAAAAGAGGATATTTTTAAAGGAAAAACTCTGAAACAAGATTACCAGTAAAAGGGCCTCCAAAGAAGCCAGTTGAGTTTATTTTCTGCCACCTACTGTAGGGCACACAGTCTAACCTTAAGATGAGTTTGTTTCCCAAGTGAGACTCCATTGGAGAAAACTAAACTTTCATTTGCAAGTGGTCTCCAATCAGAGATAGTATCTGGGCTAGGGATGGAAGGGCATGTCTCCTTTCTCCTTTAGTCCTAAGACTCCATATGATACAGATCCATTCATGCCCTGTGCATGCTGCCTCAGTATCTCTGAGTTTATGAGTGAACTGGTCCTGGTGTGTCTAGAGGATCTTGTTTACTCGGTGTCCCTCACCCCTATGGCCTTGAAAGTCTCTGTTTTCCCCTACTGTTCCCTAAGCCATAGGGGAGGGACTGGATGGAGACATCCACTTAGGGCTTTGTGTTTCAAGGTCTTTAACTGGCAGCCTGATATCTGACTGATATCTGTATTCCTTCTCTCCTGTAGCAGGAGAGAACTTCTTTTATGACAGCTGAGCATAAAAGAAGGTAATAAGGAGCCATTTTATTGGTAAATTCCTATTTTTAGGACAGTGGAATTTGATTTTACCTTACGTCCCTGGGGTATCTAGCCTCAAGTTAATGATCAGCCAAGTATTGTCAGCTGTAGATACTATCTCATGTGGAGGGGTTGTTAAGACAAATCAGATATTGTTTGTTTACTGCCTAAAGATTTGTGTCACCGCTGCACTAGCATACCTGACAATCAGGACTCCATTTTAAATCAAAGGGTTTGTGGCTGAGTTGATGTTCATGTTTCCCTCTTCATATCCTGCAGAGTCCCTTCATCTACCAAGAGCACTAACCCATAGGAGAAAAGGTTCTATGTGTAAACCTGCTTGACTTCTCCATGTTCAATGAATTGTGTAGGTGTTGTCTTCAACAATGAGGCCTTGCTGTTAGTTGATGAATAGCAACCTGTCATTTTGGTAGCAGCCTGGATTGCTTAAGAATTCCCTTAGGAACACTTTGGCTAACAACTGAATTATATATTCCTCAATCCTGGTACTGGAAGGTTCATGTGGTGACAGGGGATATCCAGTTTGGGATTTGTTTCCCAATTTTTCAGTTCCATTTCGATCACTTTCTAATGTGTATATATTTAAGGAAACTTCTATACTATTAGGTTTCATTACTGCATCAAGAATGGCCCTAATTTTAGCAGCATATTCCCTATTCCTTTCCTTGTCCACTTCTACCCTCCCCTTCTCCATTTGACTCCCCTGCTAAAATACCCCTTCAATCAAGAACTACCTATTCCACCTCTCTTACAGGGTGAAGTATTTGTTCTCCTTAATTTATTACACCATGCCAATCCTCTATGGTTCTGTGAATTGTAGCATTGTTATTATTGACTTAACAACTAATAGCTTCATGTAAGTGAAAACATAATCTCATTTATCTTTCTCGCTCTGGATTACCTTACTCAGGATGTTTTCGTTTGTTTGCTTGTGTGTTTGTTTCTAGTTTCATCCATTTATCTGTGGGTTCCAGGCTTTTCAGTTTTTAATCTGAGTCATATTCTATTCTGTAAACGTAACCAAGTTTATTCATTTATTCGTATGATGAAGTACATCTAGGTTATTTTTGCTTCCTAATTATCATTGGTAAAACAGAAATGAACATAGTTGAGCAATCTTCCCTGAGATAGGATTGACTTTCCTTTGAGCATATGCCCAAGAGTGATATAATTAAATTAAGAAATCATTCTCTTCTCGTCTTCTGGAAAAACTCCACATTATTTTCCATTGTGCCTGTACAAGATTGCATCAATCACTGAACAAGATTTCCCATTCCTCATATCTTCACCACCTTGAGCTGTTGTTTATTTTATAGATCTTAGCCATCTGACAGATATAAGGTGAAATATCAATGTAATTTTAGTTTGTACTTCTCTGATGACTAAGGATGCTGAACATTCAAGTATTTCACAGCCATATATGTTTCCTATTTTGGGAAATCAATATAGATGTGTATCCCAATTCAAAATTTGGTTATTTGTTTCTCATGATACCTAGCATTTGTTTTTTTTTCTTTTTGGGGGGCTATAGAGACTTTAGGCATCTAATTGAAGAGTAAAATAATCATTTTCCTTTCTGTAGTTTGCCACAATTTCAGTTTTATGCCACCCCATTTATTAATTGTTGCCTTTGGTCCATGAGCTAATAATGTTCCCTTCTGAAAGATTTTTCCTGTGCCAATATATTCAAGGCTATTCCCCACTTTCTCATTTAGTTTGTGATCAGGTCTTTGATCCATTTGAAGTAGAATTTTGTACAGGGTGATAAATTTAATGTTTAGTTTTTTGAATATGTAGCCTTCCATTTTGACCAGTAGCATTTGTTAAATAAGTTCTTTTTTCAGTATGCATTTATGGCTTGTTTATCAAAAATCAGGTGTTTGTATGTGTTTAGTTTTATGTCTGGGTCTTAAATTTATTTTTATTGCTCAAAGTGCCTGTTTTAGGGTCAATAACGCTCTGGTTTCATTACTATAGCTCCATGAGTTTTTAATCCTTCTGTTATTTCTCTAGTTGCTAACAACCAGATTTAATCTCTGATGGTCAGATAGGATAAAGGGAGTTTTTTTCAATTTTCTTCTCTCTATTGAAACTTGCTGTGTATCTGAGTATGTGATTAGTTTTGGAGAAAGTTCTATGGGGTGCTGAGAAAAAGTATATTCTTTCGTGTTTGGGTGAAATGTTATATAAATATCTGTAAGGTATATTTGGTTTATAACATTTGTTAGATCCAGCATTTTTCTATTTAGTTTTCTGTCTGTATTGCTGGTCTACCGATGGGAGTGGGGCATGTAAGTCTCCCTCTGTCAGTGTTTGAGAGTCAATACATGACTTTAGTTAGTTGTATTTGTGTTTCTTTTATGAACTTGGATGTCATGATGTTTGTTGCTTAGATGTTAAGAATCCCAATGTCCTCTTGGTGGATTTTTTTCTTTATTGAGTATGTTTTGTTTGAAATCTAGTTTCATCAATATTAAAATGGTTACAACTGTTTACTTCTTAAGTCAATCTGCTTGGAATATCTTTTTTATCCTTTTGCCTAAGGTAATATGTACCTTGATGGCGATGTGTGTTTCTTGGTTGCAACAGAAAGATGAATATGGTTACTGTTTCAACACTCTTTCTGTTCGTCTATACCTTTTCTATTGTTAAATTTTGAAACTCGGCTGGTGTGATTTTCCCATTATTTGAGAGGGGCACATTTATTTTATAATGTGATTAGTTCATTAATGCATAACCTTATGTTCATGTCTCATGTTGGTGACAGAAATCAAAAAGGCGTCACTGGCAGAAAACAAAAAGTCGTCACTTTCTTTGGTATATATGTCTGTGGACTCATTGGTTTTCTCACCTAAAGTAAGCCCAAATTCCTGAGAAGGCAGCAGTCCTCCCTACAATTTACTTTACCTAATGTCCATGCCATTTCAAATGTGTCTCCTTTAATTGTACTCAGTGTTAGCTATTTTTGTTTCACTGTGAATAAAATACCTAACTGAAGTAATTTATGGGAAAAAGACTGTGGTTCTCGCTCACTACTTCAGGCACTTTAGAACATCAAGGCAGAGAAATGAAGGCAGAGTTACTCAGTCCAGAGCAGCAGAGCCGCTGTTCAATGTTGTTCTCATCCAGTGACACAGTATTCAGAAAGAGTGAAGAAAATTGAGTTAGATATCATCATCAAAGAACCACATACTTCCGACCTCGCCACTCCCTCGGATCTACTGTTTCTTCATTTCCCTTCAGAAAATAGTAGTCCTCCTTGTGATAGCAACTAAACGTAGGAGGGAAGGACAGAGGGGAAACTGCAATCCTGCTGTATTGTACAAGAGAAGAATCTATAAAATAGGACTAAAATATAATATATAAGCAAAAGAACTAAGAACTATAAGGTTAAAAAAACTTATAAAGCAAAATAAATGTCCACAAACACCTCTGAGTTACGTTTGTGTTGGCAGTCTACTGCTGGGCATGGATAGTCGTTTAGTGGTTTTTTCTTTTTCTTTTATTTTTTTTTTCCATACAGGGTTTCTCTGTGTTGCTTTGCTGCCTGCCCTGGAACTAGCTCTTGTAGACCAGGATGGCCTCAAACTCACAGAGATCCTTCTGCCTCTGCTTCCTGAGTGACAGTGTCAGTCCTACTGACAGTGTGGTTTCTATACCCAGAGAGATGCCAGAGAAATCTAATTTTTCCTTTGCAAATGATAATCAATTGGAGATAGACTCTGGGTTAGGACAGAAATCCTTCCTAAAGTTTTTTTGAAATGAAATTTAAACCATCTACTAAATGGAACAGTGTCATGAATCCCTCTGTCCCCTTTACTTAATTATAACAGTTACTAACAGATAATCATTTCTTCATATGTATCTTATTAAAATGTAGCATTTCTTTGTAACTATAATGATAAGTGTAACTAAAGTATAAGTTTTTAGAAAATAATATGTCATTATCATAGTTAAAAATAATACAGTAGCTTATTTAAGATAAAGTCAATGTTCTCTTTAAAGAAATAACAAAACAACACACACACACACACACACACACACCAAACAAACAAGCAAAAACAAAAAGATGTACATACTTTTTCCTAGTAACCTTACCTCAGCTGAGTCTCTTCCCAAAGTTTCCTCTATCATCCTGGAGAGTAGTCATGAAAAGATGAAACTGTTAACAATATTTTAGACTTAAAGCAGAATAGAATAAAATTATGTAAAAATGTCTTCTAGAATTTTGTAACTAAGTTCTCTAAAAGTGCATTTGGGGGGGAAATCATAATTAGGCAATTTTATCATTCATAACATACATACAAAGTACCGTCTTGTAAGAAATTTGTTTTATGATCAATAAGAGATAACTATTGAGAGACTGTTCTCTTACCTCTTCTTTTCCATTGGGTTGTAGACATACCAGTCTGCTGTTTAAGTCAGATTTTACTTATACTATTTTTAAGGATTTTTCATTGATTAAAATTAATATACATAAATGTAAATAATAAAAACAAATAAATGATGATAAATAACATTTTTCCTAATTTGTGTTTTCCATTAAGTTCTTTATTTTTGTTTCATTTGTCCAATGCATTAAACTAAATTTAAACTGCAGAATCATAAAATCAAATGATAAACAGTAAAATGATTACTTTTCAGATTGTTAGATCATAAGTTCAAGGGTTTTTATAAGTTGAAAAACTCAAACTCATTTCTTCAGTCAATCTTTGTGTATCATAAATATAAATAATTTTGTTAAACCCAACGATTTTAAGAAAATATTATTTACATACAACAGAAACTTAGATTAAACATCTGTAGCTTTTTATTTTGAAACATGAAAGTAACAATGTTACTGTATTTAATATGTGTTGATATTTCAAAGATTAAATTATTGATGGTTGTAGAAGCATCATCCACAAGTAGGGAACATTGACATAACTTCAAGGCTGATATTTGATAAATTATTAGTTCCTGTTATAGGTGGGAAGTGATGTCAGATGAACTGAATTAAACAAAAATAAACTGATTTCATGGCATCTTGATGAAACAGGTCATACATGAAGGTAGAGAAGTCACTGAACACTGAAGTAGATTTCAGAGTTCTACCCAGGCATAAGATTCTGGGTTACTGAGGAGATCTGATCAGGTCATAGACTATTTGCACTGAACTTCACAAGAAAGCAAGAGGTAAATGCATGCTAAACTAAATTCAATGGTTCACAACAGAATGGCAATTTCCTGTAACCATGAGTAAAAACAGAGTTTTAGTTGTTATTTTGGGGGGGATAAATTTGACACAACATCTTTGTTGTGATAGAATTAGTTCTGTGAGAGAAGACTTTGAAGCTGTAATCCATGACAAATGTATAATGGCAGCATATTAATTTCAAACATATGGTCTCAAGATCAAGAAATAAAACAATATAATAAGATATCATAGAGATTCAACGTACATGATAGCATACAAATTTGAAGATATCATTGATGCACAGCATCAACAAATTATTGATGAACTATATTTCATATAGTTCAATTAGAGAGTATCATTTTAAGAAATAGTGCGTACATATTTTAATTCAAAAGCATATACATAATAGGTTTTCATATGTATTATGGAAAACACTCTTAATTCATTTAGAGATATTGTTTGTATATGTGACACTCATATTTACTCTAGAGCACATTTTAGTATATTACATTAAAGCTTCCTTTTAATTGTGTAAATAATTCATTTAAATAAACTGGCTAATTTAACTAAAAAAATAATTCATTAAATGCTAGTTTTCAATGATACCCCAATAGTCATTTTAGTGCCTCTAAATTTATTTTTCTTTAAAAAAATTGTCTTTTCTAATATCAAACACATACAAGATATAAAAGCCTCTTGACAATTATGTAGTGCCACATGTCTTTCTGAGTATATGAACTTAAATTCAATTTTCTCACAAATCACTGGCCAAACAAATAATCCAGTCTCTAAATCAAAACCACCTACAGATTTAAGAAATTTAGATGATATAATGACTGTCACAGTTTAGAACAGTATTTTGACAAATGGGGATTACAACTACTAATATTTCAAGTCAGATTGAACTGGCAGCCCTGGAAGTTCAGCTTCCAGGGAGCAGTGTAAGACATGCTGTAAATCCTCAATTCTAGAGTATAATAACAAGCTGTCACAAAGAATTATCTAGGGAAGTCAAGCAATGAAAGTAAAAGATTTAAATTCCCAAAAAATTAAGTATCCTACAAGTTTTGAAAAATATCATATTTTAAGAAACAAACACATGCATAAAAAATCTTTAATGTGTAGGCTATTTTGTGCATACATAAATACACATTAACACACAACTGTATATTAAATTTTCTCAAACGTGGGGGATGTAATTAATTTCATAATTGATCTTGATGGTCAAGTTGCTGGGAGAGGGGTTATAGAAAAACAGGTTGAAAAGGAACTTTAACTATGGGTTTAACTGAAATGGGATGTAAGTCTCTGAATGAGAACAGAACAACAACATTGGCAATCAGAGTAGACTGTTAAAAGAAAACAAGATCACTATTAGTCCCTTTCATAGTTCGTTTTTTATTTTTCTCTAACATTACCCCTCCCTCCACCCTCCAAGTCTTCTGCCAACATCCCCTCTCCCAGAGATTACTGCTGTTCTGTTTTCTTTCAGTCAACCAATAAATATAATAAAATAAAATAATAGATAAAAGCAGCCCTCCCAGGAATATCAATGAAACATGACATAGCAAGTTACAAACCCTCACATCAAGACTGGTTGAAGCAGAAGGAAAAGATCCCAAGCACAGGCAAAAGAGTCAAAGATATAACCACTACTACTAAAAGAGACCACAAGAACACCAAGGTACTCAGCCATAACATATATGCAGGGGACCTAGCTCAGACACATACAAGGTCATTTATTTTCACTGCAGTGTTTTTGAAGCCTCATGATCCCTGCTTAGTTGATTCTGTGGACTGTGATCTCCTGGTACTCTCAACCCTTCCGACTCCTAAAATCTGTCCTCTGCCTCTTCTGCACAGTTCCCCTGGCTCTGACTAGTGTTTGACAGAATGTTTCTGCATTTGCTCTAGATGATGACTTTCTGATGACAACAGGACTAGGTACCAATCTATGAGTACAGTAGAATATGTTAAGAATCATTTCAATAACATCTTAAACCAGTTATGTTTGGTTATATCCTGGGTCTTTGAGATGCTCAAATGGTCTTTGGCCATTCATACATTGTCATGTGAGGCCTCTCTCTTGTGGCACAGGCCTCAAGTTGTACCAGTCATTGGCTGGTCACTCCCACAAGTTCTGATCCACCATTAGCCCAGCACACCTTGCAGGCAGGACAGAATAGAGGTCTAAGGTTTTACAGCTTGTTTGATGTCTTAGTCCCACTGTTGGGAACCTTGGCTGGCTTTAGAAGATGGCCAGTTCAGGCTCCATTGACCCCATTATTAGGACTCTTTGCTAGGGTCATGGTCCTTGATTCTATGAAGTTTCTATTGCACTAGGTTTCTTCTTTATCACCTCCTAAGTGCTCCTAAATTCAGTCATCCCTTACACTACTTTTTTTCTTCCATCCCTCTAATTGCCTGGTACCTTCTATTCCCATTCTAGCCTTCCCCTAACCTACATTTAAAAAAAAATCTATTTTCTTTCACTTTCTCAGGTAGATCCACACATGCTCAATTGAGATTTTCATGTTACTTAACTTCACTTGGTTGTGTATTGTAATGTGATTATGCTTTTCTTAGCAGTTAATGTTCATTTTTATGTCAGTACATAGCATGATTGTCTTTTGGGGTCTGAGTTATCACATTAAGATTTTTTCTAGTTCCATCTACTTGCCTTAAATTTCAGAATGTCATTGTTTTTAAAATTGGATAATAATCTATAGTGTAAATGTACCATATTTACTTTATTCATTATTAAGGTTAAGGGGCATATAAGTTGTTTCTAGCTTATGGTTATTGCCAAAAGAAGAAAAAAAAGCTTGCATGAACATAGTTGAGCAACCATCATTGTGGTAGTATTAAATATCCTTTGGGTATATGTCCAAGAGTGATATAGCTGGTTCTTGAGGTGAGTTGATTCCCAATTTTCTAAAGAACCTTCTTTCTGAGTTGCATAGTGACTGTACATGTTTTAATTTCACCAGTAATTTAGGATATTTCCCCTTGTTTCACATTTTCACTAGCATGAGATGTCATTTGTGTTTTTGGTTTTGTTCATACTGATAGGTGTAAGATGGAATCTCAGAGTACTTTTGATTTGAATTTCCCTGAAGGCTAAGGATGTTGAACATTTTTTTCAAATTTTTCATCTATTTGAGTTTCCTTTGTTGACAATTCTGTTTAGATCTATATCCCACTTCTAATTGGATCATTTGGTTTGTTGATATATAGTTTCTTTTTCTTGAGCTATTTATAGAGTTTGGAAATCAATGAGATGAGGGTTGGGAAAGATCTGTTGCCATCTTGTAGGTTGCCATTTTATCTCTTGAGAGTGTCCTTTGCTTTATAAAAGCTTTTCGGTTTCATGAGAGCCCATTTATTGATTATTATTCTTAGTGTCTCTGCTATTAGTTAGTGTTCTGTTCAGGAAGGTGTTGCTTAGACCAATATGTTCAAGTCTGATCTCCCCTTTCTCTTCTATTAGACACAATGTATCTTGTTTATATTGAGGTCATTAATGAACTTGGGCTTGAATTTTACTCAGGCTAATAGCCATAAACCTGTTTGTGTTCTACATGCTGCCAGTTAGACCTGGACTATTTGTTGAAGATGTTTTTTCTCCATTATGAATTTCTGGCTTCTTTATCAAAAGTGAGGTGTCCTTTGATGTTTGGATTCATGTCTGGAGCTTCAGTTTAATTCTGTTGAATAACCTATCTCTTTTTATGCCAATACCATGCTATGTTTATTACTATAGTCCTATACCACAGCTTGAAAGCACAGAGAGTGAGAGCTCCTGACATTTTATTTCATGGTTCAGTATCATTTTGCTATCCTGGGATTTTTGTTTTTCACATGAAATTGAGTATTTTTCTTTCAACATCTGTAAAGAATTGTCTTGGAATTGTAATGGGGATTGAGTAAAATCTGTAGATTTCTATCAATAAGAAGGTATTTCTACTATATTTACTAATTTAAGATATCCATAAGTGTATGAAATCTTTCCATCTTCTGATATCTACTGCAGATTCTTCATCATAGACTTGAAATTTTACTTGTACAAGTGGTTAGAGTATCCCCAAGATGTATACTATGTGTGGTTACTTTGAAGGGTACTATGCCCCTGATTTCTTTCAAAATTCCTTTGTCATTTGAGTATAGGAGGGCTACTTTTAAAAAATTAATCTTGTATACACCCACTTTACTAAGCACTAAGTTTTTTTTTTCATCAGCTATAGAAGTTGATCAGTAGAATATTAAGGGTCACTTATGTATACAATCAAGTCATCTACTAATAACCATATTTTACTTCTTCCATTCCCAATTGAATCTCTTGATCTTGATCTTCTCTTGATCTCCTTCAATTGTCTTATTTCTACTGCTAGACCTTCAATACTGTGTTTAATAGATAAGGAGAGAGTGGACATCTTTGTCTTGCAGATTTTAGAGGAATTGTTTTAAGTTTCAGTCCATTAAATTTTACTTTGTCTATTGATTGCTGTAAACTGACTTAATTATATTAAGGTATGTTGCTTGTAATCATACTCTGTCCAAGACTTTTAATATGATGGCGTGTTGGATTTTGTCAAAATTTTCTCAGCTCTAACTGGATGATCGTGTATGTTTTTTGTCTTATTTTATTTTTTCTTTCAACTTGTTTATATGGTGGATTACATAGACATATTTTTATATATTGAACAATCCCTGAATCAGCGGAAAGAACACTACTTGATCATCATGGATGACATTGGATTTGTTCTTGAATTTGGCTTCTGAATATTTTATTGAACTGATTTTGTATCTATGTTCATGAAGAAAATTGGTCTATAATTTTAATTCTTTGTAGAATATTTTGTGGTTAGGTATCAGGCAATTGTGTCCTAATAACATGAATTTAGCAATTCTCTTTCTGCTTAGGTATATTTAAAAAAAATTTGAGAAGTATTGGCACTAGCTAGTCTTTTAACTTCTAATACTATTCTGAGCTACAACCATCAGTCCCTCAACTATTTTTGGTTGAGAATATTTAATATCTGATTCTATTTCCTTAGGGGATACAGGTCTCTTTAAATTGTTAACCTGATCTTTATTTAATTTTTGTAAGTGGTATTAATGAAAAAAACTTTCCTCTTCTTTTAGATTAACAAATTTTATGTAGCACAAGTTTTTAAAGAATGACATAATGATTCTTTGGATTTCCTTGGTGTCTGTTGCTATATCCCCTTTTATTTCTAATTATTTAAGTTTGAATAATCTTCTTTGGTCTTGTAGAAGGTTTGGATAAGTGTTTGTCTATTTTGTAGATTTTCTTAAAGAACTAACTCTTTGTTTCATTAATTATAAGTATTGTCCTCTTTACATTAATTTTACCAATGTCATTCCTCAGGTTGATTATCTCCTGTGGTGTACCACTTGAGTGAACTTGCTTATTTTTATTTTAGAGCTTTAATGTATGTTGTTAAGCTGTTAGTAAGAGATCTTTTTAGGGTTTTAATTATAGATCCTTAATGCTATTGAATAATGTTGTGAACTTTCTATCTTTGGAATTTTCTTTGGGCTGCCCATCAGCTTCCAAGTAAAGACACTGAGGCTTACTATACATTATGGATGCTCAGTCTTACCTTAGTCTTGTCCCACTAGCTCTTTTAACCTACCTCATTAAAACAGTTTCTTTTCATTTACACTTTGTCTCAGGGACTTTATTATTTTTTTAAAAAAGAAAACAAAATATTTATTTTCATTTTAAATACTAATCCCATTCCCATTCCCTCCCTTCTTCCCATTCTCTCCACCTACTCCACCAATCCACTTACATTCTCTCCTCAGAGAATGTAACATTGTTTGGGGAAGATCCAAGGCTTTCCTTCTATAAAGCAAAGACCACATTCAATAAGACAGAAAGGCAGCCTACTGAATGGGAAAAGATCTTAACCAACCCTATATCAGACAGAGGACTAATCTCCAATATGTATAAAAACTCTGATGTAGGATTCCCCTATGTATGCTATTAATACCAGTGGTTAATAAAGAAACTGCTTTGAGCCTATAGTAGAGCAGGGCAGAAATTAGGTAGGCAGGGAAATCTAAACTGAATGCTGGGAGAAAGGAGGTGGAGTCATGGAGAAGCCAATGGAGACAGACACCAGAATTTTATTCAGCAAGACACAGCCTCATGACAATACACAGATTAGTAGAAATGGGTTAAAGTAAGATGTAAGAATTAGCCAATAGGTCAAGCAATGAATTAAATAATATAGTTTCTGTGTGATCATTTTCGGTCTGAGCAGCTGGTAGGCTGGGAAACAAAGAAGCAGCTACTTTAACAAATTGATCTCCAATATGGCTGACTAAATTCATGTAAAACCTGAGAGAGTTTGAAAAGAAATCCTAGACATAAAACAAGAGAGTTAAGTATAGCTTTTGGTAGCACATTTTTTTTCTAGATAAGCTCTCACTGAGCAGCTAATTTAAGAGAAGTGCAGTAGAAATTGCTTGGTTTTTTTTTTTGTTTTTTTTTTTTTTTCAGATTCCTGGTTCACCAGCACAAATGGTTCTCTTTCTGGGAGGTCCAGCTAAGAGCATTTAAATGAGGTTTGTGGGCAACAGGCTACAACTTGCTTAATTGCAACATAGACCGCCAGACCGCCAGTATACCTAAAATGGGGCAATGTACTTGGTCATCAGAGGCAGTGAACAGCTCTGCCATGCTGGATTGGGCAGGGCAATAGGAAGTGCTGTATTTGTTCTAGCAATGCTGAAGTCTAAGTTTTTAAGATGTGTTTAACATTTTAAGAAGCTGTCCTGGTCAGTAAAGTAGAATGAGAAGGTAAAGGTAGAAGGGGAGGGGATAGGAGAAGTTAATTGAAAGGGACAGTTGAGATGGAGGAAGGACAAAGATTTCTCAGCGATTTTTCCCATTCACTCTGTATGTGTGTCCAATTTTCCTGTTTCTCCAGGTCTGGCTGGATGACCTCTACAGTCTTCCTGAAGTCTCTCTCTCTCTCTCTCTCTCTCTCTCTCTCTCTCTCTCTCTCTCTGTGTGTGTGTGTGTGTGTGTGTGTGTGTGTCTTTCTCTCTCTCTTTCTCTCTGTCTATTTCCTCTACTCTCCCCTCTTAGCTAAATTTCTATCTTACTTACTCTTTCTGTCCAAAAGATTCACCTATACCTCCTTCCTCACTATTGGATGTTCAGCTTTTTATTTGACTAATCAGATGCCTTAAGCAGGCAAGGTAAAACAGCAATACATCATTTAAAAAATATTTAAAGAAATGCAACACATTTTTACATAGTTAAACAAATAGAACACATCTTTGCAGTTAAATAAATATTCCACAACTTTCCTGTAAGCACTGCTTTTATTATGGCCCATGAGTTTAGTTATGTTGTGCATTCTTTTACATTAAACTCCAGAAAGTATTTAATTTTGTTTTCTTTCCACCTTGACCCAGTAGTCATTCAATAGAGTTGTTTAGTTTCCATGATTTTGTAGAATTTCTGTTATTCTCGAAAGGCAGTTTTAATCTGATACTTAAAATCTGAAAAGATCCAGGGCTTTGGATATGGTGTTTTGAATGTAAATGACCTCCAAATGGTCACAGGGTGTGTCACTATTAGGAGGACTGGCATTGGTGGGGTAGATGAGGTTATTTTGAAGGAAGTGTGTAACTGGTGGTGGGCTTTGAGGTCTCAGAATCTCAAGTCAAGCTCACTGTCTCTTCATAATGTCATCTTGACATGACAATTAATGGTCTAAACCTCTGAACTGTAAACCAGTCACAGTTTAACATTTTCCTTTATAAGAGTTTCCAAGGTCTTGGTATGTCTTCATAGCAATAAAAATTCTAGGACAAGATGGTTATTTCAGTTCTCTTGTATCTATTGAGACTTGCTTTGTAAACAAGCATGTGATCAATTTTGAAGAATGTGTCATGAGGTGCGGTGTAGGTTATTTCTTTTTTGTTTGTTGGTTTGATTTTGTGAAATATTCTGTAGATATCTGTTTCTTGATTTAGTTTTTGTCTAAATAACCTGCCTATTGGTTAGCGGGGATATTTAAGTCTCCCATTGTCAAAGTGTGAGGGTCAATTTGTGATTTAACCTTTAGCTTACTTTACAAACATGGGTATCCTTCTGTTTGTGTCACTGATGTTAAAAATTGAAAGGCTGTCTTAGTGGATGTTTCTTCATAAATGCATAATCTCCTTTGATTAATTTGGTTTGAAGTAAATTTTGATAAATGTTAGAATGGATGCTTCTATTTGCTTCTTAACTTCATTTGCATGAAAATATTTTTCCAATACTTAATTTGAGGTAATATATATCATTGATGTTGAGGTTTATTTTTTATATGTAATAGATGGTTTATCTTTTTTCATCCATTCTGTTAGTTTGTATCTTTTTTATTGGGGAATTGAATCCATTGATAATGAGAAATATCATTGATGAAAGAATATTAATTTTTCCTATCTTATTGGTGGTGGTAGTGGTAGGGTGTTTGTGTGTACATGTATGTGTTTGTGTGTGTGTGTGTGTATGTTTACTTCTTTGATTTTACTTGTATAAGATTATTTATTTTTTGTGTTTTCATGGGTGTAGTTAGAGCTAAGCTTCTTTCCTTGTATTCCTTTAAGTTGGAGATTTCCTTCTAATAATTTCTGGAAGATTGAATTTGTGGATAGAGATTATTTAAATTTGACTTTGTCATGGAATATCTTACTTTTCCATCTATGGTAGTTGAAAGTTTTTCTTGGTATAGTAATCTATTTTGGTTGTCTGTATTCTCTTAGAGTTGGCAGGGCATCTATCAAGACCCTTCTGACCTTTAGAGTCATGGAAAAGAAGGGAATAAATGTAATAATTATGCTTTTACATATTATTTATCATTTTTCTCTTACAACCTTTAAGATAAAGGTTGTAATAAACCTTTATTTATTCCTACTGCTTGTACTGACTTTTTTGGAACCTGTTCTCTTTGGATGGATACCTTGTTCAGCCTAGATAAAGTAGGGAAGGCCTTTGCCCTTCCTGCAAGCAATGTGCCACTCTGAGGAGTGGATGAGAGTGGGGTTGAGGGAATGTGGAGTGAATGGAAGGAGGGGAGGGAGTGGGAACTGGAATTGGTCTGTAAAATGAGAAAAAGATAATTTGTTTTCTTTAAAAAAATATTTTACTGGACTTTGACCTAAGCTTCTTTCCTTGTATTCCTAATCTTTTTTTTTCTTTTAATTTTTTTTTATTAAATTATAAAAGTTTCCATTTCAGCCCCTCCTCCCAACACCCTCCCACTCCCCCACTCCCTCTCCTCCTTCCTCTCCATCCCCTAGAGCAGTCAGGGTTTCCTGCCCTGTGGGAAGTTCAAGTTCCTCCCCCCTCCCTCCAGGTCCAGGAAGGTGAGCATCCAAACAAACTGGATCCCAAAAATCCAGTATATGCAGAGGAAGCATGTCCCAGTGTCATTGTCAATGGCTTTTCAGAAAGGCTCCGGGCCAGCCACATTCAGAGAGTCTGGTTGGATCACATCCTCGTTCAGTCCCAGTCCAACAGGCCTTGGTGAACTCTCATTATATCAGTCCCCTTGTATCAGTGGGTGCTCGCATCCCTCGCAGTCCTGATTACTTTTTTTATTTTCTTCATCCTTCTGCTCCTCATTTGGACCGTGGAGTGCTCAGTTCGGTGTTCCAATATGGGTCTCCATCTGTATCGCCATCCAACGTCGGATGAAGGTTTCCTCTGCCCTTGCCTTCTTTGCTCACGTTCTCTTTCCTTCTGCCTCTCATTTGGACCTAGGGAGCTAGGTCCAGTGTTCCAACGTGGTTCTCCGCCTCCATCTCCATCCATCGCCAGATGAGGGTTCTATGGTGACATGCAAAATATTCATCAGTATGGTTGTGGGCCAAGGCCGGTTCAGGCACCCTCTCCTCTGTCTAGAGAACAGTCTGGGGATCTCTCCTTGAACCGGGGATCCCCTTTATAATCAAGTCTCTTGTAAACCCTAAAATGATTCCCTTAGTTGAGGTATATACTTGCCTGATCCCATATCCATCCTTCCTCCCTCCCCCCCATCACAGTCCCCCGATCTTTCCCCAATCCTCCCCTATTGCTAATATTTTACCATTGTTTTTTCATAGTGTCCTAGATTTTTTGGATGTTTCCTGTCAGAATTTTTTTTTTAGATTTAACAATTTCTTTGACCTATATACCTATTTCTTCTACTCTATCTTCTATGTTTAAGACTTTCTCTTCCATCTCTTTATTTTCTTGGTGATATTGGTCTTTAGCTCCTATGCTTAACTAGAGTTTCTATTTCCAGATTTTTTTTGATTTTTGTTTTCTTTATTGTTTTCAGGTTTTGAGCAGTTTTACTAGTTTCTGCCAACTATTTGTTTATGTACATATTTTGTGTTTTATTTTCTTCATTTTTTGTTTATCTTTTCTTAGATTTCTTTCAGATACTGTTAACTTTCTCTTTAAGGAACTCGATCATCCAAATAAATTGGTCTTAAAGACATTTTCTTATTCTTCAGCTTTGTTAGAATAATAAGGGCTTGCTGTCGTACAATAACTGGACTCTGGGTTTTAACATAATTCCCTGGCTACTGATTTGTTTCTTCTTACACTGGCATCTAGGCATCTGGGTTTTGTATGATTTTAGGTCTAACTTATGATTTCTGAGTTTGTCTGTGTCAGATTGACATTTTCTTCTTGGTTTCCATTTTCTCTCTGGTCTTTTGGCTGGAGTGACCTCTGGTTGAATACAGAGTTTCTGCTAGAGTGGTGGACTGGAGTTCTAGCTGCGGGCACAGCCTATGGTCTAGCTGGCTGTCCTCTGCCAGAGTTGGGGGATCAGATATGGTAAAGGAATGGGTTGGAGCTGTTAGGGATAGGTTTAGGAGACCCTGAATGAGGACACTGTGGAAACAGAAGGGCTACCTGGGCCTCCAAAGATGGGCGAGTGGCCTCTGGTGGAGCGGTGGTCTTCTGTTAGAGTGTGTGCTCTCTCATCTCTCCTAGAAGATGCAACATAATTATCTTCTGCATAAGGCAATTATAACCTTCCTCGAAGTTGAAAAGATAGTCAAAAGAGAGAGAGAGAGAGAGAGAGAGAGAGAGGGGTGCCACTTCCTTTAGCTGTTAAACTATTAAAGCAATCATTCAGAACAAATTGGAATTTTCTCGGGAATCTCAAGTTTTACAAAGAAAGGTATATGACCTTTTATAAACTGAAGATGAAACTTAACCTCAGGAAAAGATTTTAAATAGTTCTTAATTTCTTGTCTTGTCATGTTGCCTGGGAGAAACTGATAGTTACTGATTATTCAAACCATACCTTGACCACAAAAGTCTAGTGATATCTACCTCTAGCTTCCTATTTAAGCCAAAATAAAATAGCAGGGCTATGAAAATGGATATTATTTAGAGTGTCACTGCTTAACTTTATTTCTTCTTTCATCCATGTGGCTGAATTCAATAAAAGTCCTTTGTATGGGTTCTATGATTACTTATCTCTTTAATTGGTTACGTTTAGAGAGATGGGCAGGTCTGTGTGCACGGCTAGGAGCCATGCTTTGACCTAACTGCACTGATAACACCAAAACACACCTCTGTTATAATAAACTTTATCCTCAAATAGCAAAATCAAAACAAATAAAAAAACAACAAGTAAAAAATCAAACATGCATTTCCTTAAATTGTACTTTTAAATACTTAGTTACATCAAAACCCATGCACTTTCTTAAGTTGTATTTTGTAAGTATTTTTGTTACATCAGTGGGAAATGCATCAAAGGAGATTATCTGTGACTAATATAACTGTAAGCTTCTTCCATATTTCAAACTTCTTTCCCACAGAAATGTGAAAAGAAATGCTTCTATGGTTTGGTGAATAACTGGAATGTTGTAAATAGAACTTAATGGGGGCATTTCAAAGTCTTGAATCCTGTAATTGCTTGATCCATGAGAATGAAGGCGTGGGAAATCTAAATTTAGTAATGAAAGGCTAGTTGATTCTAGGGGAACTTTTTGCCTTTTATGATGGAAGCCTAAAGAAACTTGTTCTGATGTCAGAGGAGGACTGTAGAAGTATCGGGATAGGTAAAATGCTAGGAAGGGACAAGGTAGCCAAAAAAAGAGCAAAGTTACCTTATTCTATATCTTATTATCTGCCTCCAGAAATTTCTGACCACAATTTGAGTTTCTAATCTTCAAATAATTTGATCAAGAAATTCTTTCACAAGAGTATCCATAAGCTTGTCTTTTAGTAGATTTACGATGCAGTCATATTTGAAACCAGGAATAGATAGTCATCACAGTACAATTAAAAATCAACATTAAACTCTAGAATAGTACAATAGAAAAACATACCATGATAATGAGATCTCACCCACTAAAAATCTCTACCTATGAAGAAAAGGTTAAGGTAATAATGTGTGGGTTAAAAATCCTGAAGTCCCTCACTACAAAAATGACTCCGGGAAGTGCCCTGCCAGGTTAACCCACATATGTTCATTGAAGCAAGTATAGCTGACACAGAGGGCGCTGACTAATAGCAGTGCTTGGCAGTGTATCTTAAATTTTGATGCTTTTTTAATGAACAAATCAGAAGTCTGATTGAAGATATCATATTTACTTGTGTCAATGTTCCAGGAAAACTAATTATGTCAAGAAATGGGTATTTGATTCTCTGTAGAGAGGTCCAGAAGGATCATTTTGTGAAAGCCCAGAATGGAGTGGAGATGTGAGGATGTTGAGGGTGTCAGATCGTTTGAATATCCACCTAGGCAACCACCATACACAAAGGATGTATAGGTAAATACAAGGAAAGGCACAAGTGGAGACTGAACAGGCAAGGCCCTTGTATCCCTAATGAGTCCATTGTAAATGTCAGATGCCAGATTCATTTGTCCTGTTTTCTCCTGGGTCTGCTTGTTACTCTCTTTTTTCCTTTTCTCATTGGAATAAGAATACTTATCCGATGCCATTGCACATTGAAAATATAACTATTTTTTTTTAACTCAAGATGAGAGGTAAGCACTAATTGCAACTGAAACTTTATTGCTACAAATTTGAAACAAAACATAGAGATTTGGCGATTTTTTCAGAGATGCATCACAAGAGATCTTCTGGGAAACTGTCCCCAGGTGCAGACAGAAGAGTGAGGGATTGGGTTGGGGCTGCAAGTGTTACAGTCATGGAGGGAAAGGCATCCTGAATTGTGGGGAAGTCAGGCTGTACCTGAAAGTGTTTCAGTTTTGGAGGGAAAGGTATTCTAACTTCTTGGGTAGTCAGGCTATACCTACATCTGTGAAGGGAGGTATTCTGTACAGCTGAAGTTGTGGGGAGAAAAGTATCCTGACTTGCTGGAAAGTCAGGCTATACCTGAAGCTGGGGTGTGGTGGATGATGGTCTCACCACTGGATGTAGCAATCCTGTTCCTCTCCAAAAAAAGAGCCTTTACAACTGAGTTCTCCTCCACCCCACAATGCAGTATCTGTTTCTTCTTCTACTCTGCTCCTCTAAGTGGAAGTCCCAGCTGAGGTATCTATTTCTTCTCAGCTCTGGCCATAGGGGAAAACCCTTGCAGAAATATTGCAATCTTCTGCACTGGAGATAAGTTGTTACTTCTGCTCTCCTCCCAAGGGTATTTCCCGGCAGAAATATTGGTTTCTTCTTCTGCTCTGCTCTTTTCCCAAGGGACCTTCCCAGGAGACATTCTTCTCCTTGCTGGTGAAAGAAGATATTTATCCAACACAAAAGAAAGAAAGAAAGAAAGGAAGGAAGGAAGGAAGGAAGGAAGGAAGAAAGAAAGAAAGAAAGAAAGACAGAAAGACAGAAAGAAAGAAAAAGAAAAGATCTTTAAGATCTTTATTAGGGAAGGAAGAATTCAGGAGAATGGCTGCCCAGACAGGGTGAAGAAGGACAGTTGACAACTAAACAAACAGAGGGGCTTATATAAGGCATTTTAGGGGTGGAGGCTTTTTAGGAAGAAGATTTACAAGGTGAGAGTTGGTCATAGTTTGAGCTCCTTGATCTTGGACAAGTTCAGATTGGCTAGATTTTGTGCTCAGGGATTAGTCAGCTTTGAGTTTAGTTGGTCAGGAGTATAGCTGCTTCTGGTTTCAGGGTGAAAGTGAATTTATTTCACTGGTCCATTTTATCCTTTTGACTCAATCACAGGGCCAAGGCATATTTCTTTCATGGACTCTGGTTCCAGGGTCAACGTGTGTTTCTTTGGCTCTAGGTTCAGGATCAGGATAGTGTGTTACTTTGGTTCCGGTTTTAGGGCCAAAGTGTTTCTTCTGCTAGCTCAGCTATTAGGGCCAGGATACGTGTCTTTCATTAACTCTTGGTTCAGGGTTAGGGTACTAAATTTCTTGCTCAGGAGTGGGTTGGTTTAATGTTCAGTCAGGGGCAGATTTGGCTCTGATTTCAGAGTCAAAATATTTTTTTTTTATTGAACCGTTTTAGCCTTTGGGCTATAGTTTCAGAGCCAGTGTGTGTTTCTTTCAAGGCCTTTTTATTTTGCAGATGTGGGACAGGGGGAGAAAGTAATGAAAAATGTGTGTTTATGAGGGACACTTTGGGGTCAGGTAAAAACTTGATGTAAGGAAAATTCCCAGGAATCTATAAAGATGATCCCAGCTGAAACTCCTAGCAACAGTAAATATTTAGCCTGAACTGGCCATCTTCTATAATCAGATTGATGACTACCCTAATTCTTATTAGAAAGCCTTTGTCCTATAACTGATAGAAGAGTTTGCAGAGATCCAAAGCAAAGCACTATACTGAGTTCTAGGAATGCTCTTGAAGAGGAGGAGAAAGGATCTTTCTAGCCAAGGGGGTCAAGGTCATCATAAGAAAAGCCACAGAGACAGCTAACCTGGGCTTCCAGGACTTTTAGCTTTGAGAACACAGCACAGCCTGTCCCTGACATTTTCACAGGCTTTTTGAACCAATTTCTCATACTAGATTGACTTCTTAAGTCTTAATAGAAGGACAGTAGCTCAGTCCTACAATGACTCAATATCCCATATTTTGTTGATGTATCAACCCATGGGATACCTGCCCTTTTGTGAACAGAAAAAAAGAAGCGGATTTGGGGAACAGGGGTGGGCAGAGAGGAGGTAGGGGTGGATGGGAGGTGAGGAGGGGGCAGAAACTGTAGTCGGGATGTAAAATAAATAAGTTTGATTAATTAAAGAAGATAAACTTGAGACTTTGGGCTGCAGGGGTAGAGTGGTGTAGTGTAAACTTGATGTTATTCTTGTCATTTAAATAGGGGCAAAGCTGCGATTATTTAACAGAGAAATTTCTAGGAATGTCTGTGAAGGCTTTTTCAGAAAGTTGTAACTGAGAGGAGAAAATGCAACCTTAATGCGTCTCATCCCATGCTGAATGAAAAGAGAGAGAGAGAAAAAAGTAGAGTCCTAGCATTCATCTCCTGACTCTTGAATGCAGAGACAGAGTGACCTGCTGCCAATACACCTTCCCTGTCACTATACCTTGAATGTGTAGAGCAGAATAAACAGCTTTCTTCCGGAACTTCTCCATGTCAACTATTCCATCACAAGGAATAGAAGTAAAGAAAATACAGGTTTCATGTGTCAACATTCTTCTTCATCCTACAGAATAATATTTAAATAATCACACTACAAGCACAAAGTAAGAATTAAAGTGTAAACTAGCTATCAAAGAACATCAGTAAACTCAAGGAAAAATAACACCTGAAAATTTCAGATACTATATGAATATTTACATGTTAGTAGCATTCTTACACTTTGATAATAATCCTAGTATATGATTCTTGTTGTGACAAAATCACAATTCTGTAATTACAGTTAAAATAAATATTCCTTGATTTTTTTTCAATAAATGAGCATCAATACTTTGACTCTAACATGAAAGAAAGCTTAGTTGTGTCATAACTATGATTCTGGTGAAAGATTTTTGTGTTTTGGGAGAGTAATTGTTACTTATTTAAGATAGAAAAGAGGTGGTGTTATCAGTATTTCCCAGATACATTTTATTATCTGTTTATGATTTATATTTATTTGCTCATCCCTTTAGTAATTTTTCTCATACTGTAATATAAACAATTAGACTTGTTTTCCTTTTAAATGAATCACCTATATATACATGTCATAGGATAATGTATATAAATAAACATGAAAGCTTCTCTGTTATTTATGATACTAGATATTGGGTGCAGTAAAACTGTATTTATATAATAAAGAAGACTCATGAGTTAGGAGACTGCATCATAATATACAATTTTCAAATATAAAATATAGATAGTTTAGAATTGTAAAGTGGATCCCCAAAGTTACATACTAAATTAGCTACAATTTGTTGTGGCTACTACCTGATGCTCTTGATGTTGCATCTAAGGTAGTCTTCACAGGGGAATTGCTATGTTTTAACACACAGTAAACTTCTAACAGTGTTTAAGGGGCAGAATATATATGTCATCAATATAATGGACCTCAAGTCCTTGAGGAATTCTGACAATTGTACCACTGTAAAGTAGGTCCCTGACCACAACATTCCTAAAGTTCTTATTGACAAGGATCTAAATAAAATATAACTGAATCTGGTATCTGAAATAACCTGGACTGCGTGTTAATTCTTTCCTTTAAACTCAAGAAGATTGGATCCGGTCACTATGTGTGATTAAAATATATTCATAAAACTGGGATATTGATTTTAAAGTATTTGGAGGATGGAAAGTTGTCTATTAAGGAGAATATTTTGTTATAATTGCGGATTAATTATGACCTTGAGCTTTAAGACAACCAGATCAGCATTAATAATATCAAAATCCCATAATTCTAAACAAGATTGAATGAAAGTAGCAAGGAATGATGAAATTTTGCCATAGAACTATATTTTTTTTACTTTGGCATACATTATCATATAAGTAGGAAATATATCATTAGAAAGAAGTATCATACTTTGAAAATAATTTAGAATGAAAATATTCTAGTAGGAAAATATTCAAAACTTAAGCTAAAATCTATAAACAAAATTTGGGCTTTAATGTCTCATGAATCTATAATTAAAATACTCTGCCAGATAATTCTATAAGATTGAATATTTTTCACTAATAATTCTACTAATAATGCAGAGATTACATAGTCAACTCAAATTTTTGCAAAATTTTGAAGAGGGAATAATAATTTCTTTCTTTTAATAAAGCTAATTTTGTCCCATCAAAACTAGGTAATGACTACAAAAGCAAAAGTAAAAATTCAATGTCAATTTTGTCCACAATTATAAAGTCAAAAAATTCTCAAAACTATGAAAAATAATTAAGAAATATATAAAAGTATTGAACACAAAATGTTGGGGGTTCATTTAAGATAACAAGTTAGACATTGTAATCTACTATTTTAACTTAAAAATAACTTGGGGTTTTAGTAAGAAAATATTTTATAGAATTTAACATTCATTTGTAATAAAAAGTAAACTATAGAAAAATAAGAGTAGGACACAAATGAAAGTTGATTAAAATACATGGAAAAACATAGAAATATACTTTATCATTCAATAATGAACTTTACTCCCTAAGGCTAAAAAAAAAGTCAATTACATTTGGTCTCTTCTGTTGTGCTCAATATAGTACTTAAGTATCTAGACAAATCAATAAAATAATCAGAGTAAGAGAAAGATATTCAAATTTAAATAAAAAGTTTAAAGTATCCACATTGGAGGATTATATAATAGTTGTTCATTTAGAAACTTTGAGTAACCCACTTAAAACAAACAAACAAACAAAAACTTGATAAGTATCTGCATTCTGCAAAATCTAAAGGTGAGTGGGCAGTGTTAAATTTTCTTGGTTGACACAAAAATATCAAGGAAGATACAATGTGTCAAATACTCTGAGGAGAAGTTTCAAACAGTTGTAAAATACACTAACAAAGCAGAAAGTTGATGAAAATTTTTTTTTCCACACACTGATTTTGGGTATGGTAACTGAATAGCCTCAAATAATATACTTTAACAATTAAAAAAAATCATGAAATTACTATAATACTGCAATCATCAGCCATGTTGTTGTTCAATGCAGAATCAAGATACTTTAACTTAATATCTTCTTGACTTTCTTTCATGCAGGGATTATATATGCATGTTACTATGCCTGGAATATGGATCATTTGTCATTAAGCAACTGAGACTTGCACTCATGTAAACTCCTATAAAGAGAAGTTTAGTAGTTTAATGTCTTTGTATTTAATATAAAAAATTATGCCATGGCTTTTGAAATTTTACCCTGGGGCAAAACTGGATAAAGAGTATCACATTTTCAATTATATAATGTCCTTAAAAAATAATTAATGGAAAATATTTCTTTTTGAAATGTGTACATTTATAACATGATGAAACAAGAGACTGAGATGGTACTCTCCCAACAGAATCAGCTTCTCTAGTAGGAGATAAAGCTAGACATACTCTTTAATAACAAGTATTTGTCATAATACTCAGAAAGATAGTAATGTCAGAAATGCTTACAGATATGATGCTAAGAAACATATACTTACAGAAAACATTTTTTTGTACAAATATGTCTGAGCTTTGATTGCTATTGTTTTTATTTCACGTAAGACAAACACAACATGATTAATGTTTGTTTAGGGATTCTTTTTCAGTCTATTACTCAACTTCAGATTTCTTTGATGTGACAGTTTTATCAAGTATCTCAATATACCATGAAAAACTCACTCACGAACATATTGCAAATTGTGTATTAATGTGAGTTTAAGAAATGATATTTCAGATTCTGGCAAAAGCTGATTTCTGTGATATTTGTTGCAAATCAGAAACTCAAAAAACACAATCATCTGGAAGAACTTTTTACTATATCAGCTTATACGATGTCTGAAAGGTTCATAGAGACTTGATACTTTGGCCAAAGTTTATTTAGATGATTTTCAGGTTAATCTCAGTTCTGGTGAGACTGTTCATGGTATATGGCTTTTGCTTTTAAGTAGGCTGCAGTGCAGTTGTCTTTAAGTCATATCAAAGGAAAGAATGCAGAAAAAGCCTTGCTGTCTTTGCCATTCCTGCTCAGATTTATCTTTTCTGCTTCCCATATATACCAATGAAATATTTTCAGTTTAAAAGTTTTGTCTTGAATATTTTACATCTATGTTCATAACAAAAATTGTTCCATATTCCTATCTTCCTTCTTTCCTTATTTTTTTTAACAGAACAAAACAAGGTAAAATAAGAAAAGGCAATTGACCTCCTATAAAGGCTGGAAAAGGCAATCCAATAAAAGGAAAAGCAACCTAAGACTAGGTAAAAGAGTCAGAGACATACCTACTTGCATTGTTAGGAGTCCTACAAAAATTCCATGCTCCACAACCACAATATATATGCAGAGATCCTCGTACAGACCCTTGCAGGCTTCATGGTAACTGCTTCAGTTAGTGTGAGTCCATTTGAGCTCTGCTTAGTTAATTCATTGGTCCTAGTTCTCCTGGTATCCTTTATCTTCTCTGGTTTCTACAGTCTTCTGTGGCACTCCCAGATCTTCAAGAAAAAAGACCTTATAGAGACCTCTGATGTAGTCTTTCCAAATAATATCTGGCTGTGGGTCTCTGCACCTGCTCCTATCTGCTGATGAAGAAAGTTTCTCTGATGACAACTAGAAAAATCACTGATCTACAAGTATATAAGAATATCATTAGGCCTGCCAGCCATCCTAGCTTCCAGCCAGAGGGCCATCGGAGGGGTGAGTTTGCTTCGGGCCCGCAGCAGGGGCCCTGCGAGGAGGAGCTCGGTCTTTCCCCGACCCCATGGACTCCCAGGTCACCCTGCAGTGCTGATTCCACCCTGCTAAGCTCTCCCGCCTGCCATCCCAGCTTCCATCCAGGTACAAATTCCTATATTTCTCCCTTCCCACTGGGGCCATAAAATTTCCCCAGCTCAGCTGCCTGCTCTGTAGGTGCATCCCAGAAGAGGGAGTGCCTGTGCTTCAATAGCCTGCCTGAGGAAAGGTAGGCATTCTATCAGTGAATTCCCTGCCCAACAAGGGAACCTGACCCGCTACCGGAAGTTACAATAGAGAGCATTTGAACGAAGAGATGGGCAGACGCCAAAGCAAGACCTCCTCCAACAATCTGAAAAACAACATGAAAACACCAGATCCCAACGACTCTACAACAGAAGGACTTGAACACTCTAACCCAGAAGAAGTGGAGAAAAGTGCCATTATGAAAGCAATAGAGTCCCTTAAACAGGATATGAATAACTCCCTTAAAGAACTGGATGAGAATTATAACAAAAAATTTGAAGAAATGAGTATAGAAATGGATGAGAAATATAACAAAAAGTTTGAAGAAATAAGTAAATCTGTGAATGATACCCTGAGAAACCAAGAAAAAACAATCAAACAAGTAAAGGAAACAGTCCAAGAATTGAAAACTGAAATGGAGGCAATGAAGAAAACACAAAACGAGAACCGGCTGAATATGGAAAACCTAGGTAAACGAACAGAGACTACAGAACCAAGCATAACCAATAGAATACAAGAGATAGAAGAATGAATCTCAGATTCTGAAGATACCATAGAGAAAATAAATGCTCTGGTCAAAGAAAACGGCAAATCCAACAAATTCTCTTCACAAAACATTCAGGAAATCTGGGACACAATAAACAAACCAAATCTAAGAATAATAGGGATTGAAGAAGGAGAAGAACTGCAGATCAAAGGACCAGAAAATATATTTAGCAAAATTATAGAAGAAAACTTTCCCAATCTAAAGAACGATATTCCTATGAAGGTTCAAGAAGCATACAGAATGCCGAATAGACTGGATCAAAAAAAAAAAAAAAAGTCCCCTCGCCATATAATAATCAAAACACAAAACATTCAGATTAAAGAAAGAATATTAAGAGCTGCAAAGGAAAAAGGTCAAGTGACTTATAAAGGTAAACCTATCAGGCTTACACCAGACTTCTCTATGGAAACCATGAAAGCCAGAAGATCCTGGATAGAGGTACTGCAGAAACTAAGAGACCATGGATGCAAACCCAGACTACTATACCCAGCCAAGCTATCGTTTACTATCAACAGAGAAAACAAAATATTCCAGGATAAAAATAAATTTAAACAATTTGGAGCCACAAATCCATCCTTACAGAAAGTAATAGAAGGAAAATCGCAACCCAAGGAATCCAACATTGCCATCACTGCCTACAATAACTCAGACATCTAGTGACCCTTCACAACCACAACTCAAAGAAGAGAAACACACAAACTCTACTACACACACACAGAAAAAAACAATAAACGGAATCAGCAACCACTGGTCATCAATATCACTTAATATTAATGGACTCAACTCACCTATAAAAAGGCACAGACTTAGAGACTAGATAAGAAAACAGGATCCAACATTCTGCTGTTTACAAGAAACACACCTCAACCACAAAGATAGACATCTACTCAGAATAAAGGGTTGGGAAAAAGTTTTCCAAGCAAACTGACCTAAGAAAAAAGCTGGTGTGGCCATTCTAATATCTAACAAAATTGACTTCAAACTAAAATCAATCAGAAGAGAAGGAGATGGACATTTCATACTCTTAACAGGAACAATTAATCAGGAGGAAGTATCAATCCTGAATATCTATGCCCCTAATATAAAAGCACACACTTATGTAAAAGAAAAACTTTTAGAACTCAAGGCAGTCATCAAACCACACACACTAATAGAAGGAGACTTCAACACACCTCTCTCACCAATGGACAGGTCAATCAAACTTAACAGAGAAATAAGAGAATTGCTAGAGGTAATGAATCAAATGGACTTAACAGATATCTATAGAACATTCTACCCAAAAAGGAAAGAATATACCTTCTTCTCTGTAGCTCATGGAACCTTCTCGAAAATTGACCACATACTCAGCAACAAAGCAAACTTACACAGATACAAAAAAATATTAGTAATCACCTGTGTCTTGTCGGATCACCACGGAATAAAGTTAGAATTCAATAACAATTCGAATACCAGAAAGCCTACAAACACGTGGAAGCTGAACAGTCAACTACTGAATCGTCCCTGGGTCAAGGAAGAAATAAAGAAAGAAATTAAAGTCTTCCTTGAATTTAATGAAAATAAAGACACAACATATTCAAACCTATGGGACACAATGAAAGCAGTTCTAAGAGGAAAGTTCATAGCACTAAGTGACCAATTAAAGAAAACAGAGAAAGCATATATTGGAGACTTAACAGCACACCTAAAAGCTCTGGAAAAAAGAAGAAGCTGACTCTCCCAGGAGGAGTAGAAGATTGGAAATAATCAAATTGAGGGCTGAAATCAACAAAATAGAAACACAGAAAACAATCCAAAAAATCAACGAAACAAAAAGTTGGTTCTTGGAGAAAATCAACAAGATTGGCAAACCCCTAGCCAAACTACTCAAATGGCAGAGAGAGAACACTCAAATTAATAAGATCAGAAATGAAAAGGGGGACATAACAACAGACACAGTGGAAATTCAGAGAATCATTAGATCTTACTACGAGAGTTTATATACCACAAAGTTGGAAAATGTACAAGAAATGGATTGGTTTTTAGATAAATACCATTTACCAAAGTTAAATCAAGACCAAGTGAACAATACAAATAGACCTGTTAGTCGCGAAGAATTAGAAGCTGTTATCAAAAACCTCCCCACCAAAAAAACCCAGGACCAGATGATTTCAATGCAGAATTCTACCAGAACTTCCAGGAAGAGCTAATACCTATACTCCTTAATGTATTTCACAATATAGATACAGAAGAATCATTGCCAAACTCTTTTTATGAAGCTACAGTTACCCTGATACCAAAACCACACAAAGACACAACCAAGAAAGAGAATTATAGACCAATCTCACTCATGAACATTGACGCAAAAATACTCAATAAAATACTGGCAAACCGAATCCAAGAATACATTAGAAAAATCATCCATTATGATCAAGTGGGCTTCATCCCAGAGATGCAGGGCTGGTTCAACATACGCAAATCTATCAATGTAATCCATCATATAAATAAACTGAAAGAAAAAAAAACATATGATCATTTCATTGGATGCTGAAAAAGCATTTGACAAAATTCAACATCCCTTTATAATAAAGGTGTTGGAGAGATTGGGTATATGAGGATCATACCCAAATATAATAAAAGCAATATATAGTAAGCCGACAGCTAACATCAAATTGAACGGAGAGAAACTCAAAGCCATTCCACTAAAATCAGGAACACGACAAGGCTGTCCACTCTCTCCATACCTCTTCAATATAGTGCTTGAAGTTCTAGCAATAGCAATAAGACAACATAAGGGGATTAAGGGGATTCGAATTGGAAAGTATGAAGTTAAACTTTTGTTATTTGCAGACGATATGATAGTGTACATAAGCGACCCCAAAAACTCTACCAAAGAACTTCTACAATTGATAAACACCTTTAGTAATGTGGCAGGATACAAGATCAACTCCAAAAAATTGGTTGCCCTCCTATACACAAAGGACAAATAAGCAGAGAGGGAAATCAGAGAAACATCACCTTTCATGATAGCCACAAATAGCATAAAATATCTTGGGGTTACTCTAACCAAGGAAGTGAAAGACCTATTTGACAAGAACTTTAAGTCCTTGAAGAAAGAAATTGAGGAGGATACCAGAAAATGGAAAGACCTCTCCTTCTCTTGGATTGGGAGAATCAACATAGTAAAAATGTCAATTCAACCAAAAGCAATCTATAGATTCAATGCAATTACCATCAAAATTCCATCAACCTTCTTCACAGACCTTGAGAGAACAGTAATCAAGTTTATATGGAAAAACAAAAAACCAAGAATAGCCAAAACAATCTTATACAATAAAGGAACTTCTGGAGGCATTACCATCCCTGACTTCAAACTCTATTACAAAGCAACAGTGTTGAAAACAGCTTGGTATTGGCATAGCAACAGGGAAGTCGACCTATGGAATCGAATAGAAGACCCGGGTATTAACCCACAAACGTATGAACACCTGATATTTGACAAGGGAGCTAAAGGTATACAATGGAAGAAGGAAAGCATCTTTAACAAATGGTGCTGGCATAACTGGATGTCAACCTGTAGAAGAATGAAAATAGATCCATATCTATCACCATGCACAAAACTCAGGTCCAAATGGATTAAAGACATCAACATTAATCCGACCACTTTGAACCTGATAGAAGAGAAAGTGGGAAGTAGTCTACAAGATATAGGCACAGGAGACCAGTTCCTAAGCAGATCACCAGGAGCGCAGACAATAAGAGAAGCAATGAATAAATGGGACCTACTGAAACTGAGAAGCTTCTGTAAAGCAAAGGACACTGTCAGTAAGACCAAAAGGCTACTTTCCCACTGGGAGAAGATCTTCACAAACCCCTCATCAGACAAAGGTATGATCTCCAAAATATACAAAGAACTCAAGAAGCTAAACACTAAAACTCTAATTAACCCAATTAAAAAATGGGGTACTGAACTGAACAGAGAATTCACAACAGATGAACTTCGATTGGCCAAAAGGCACTTAAGGTCATGCTCAACCTCCTTAGCGATCAGGGAAATGCAAATCAAAACAACTTTGAGATATCATCTTACACCTGTCAGATAGCCAAACTCAAAAACACCAATGAGAGCCTATGCTGGAGAGGATGTGGAATGAGGGGAACACTCATCCATTGTTGGTGGGAATGCAAACTTGTGCAGACACTGGAAATCAGTGTGGCGGTTTCTCAGGAAACTGGGAGTCAACCTCCCTCAGGACCCAGCAATTCCACTCTTGGGAATATACCCAAGAGATGCCCTATCATACTACAAAAGCATTTGTTCAACTATGTTCATAGCAGCATTATTTGTAATAGCCAGAACCTGGAAACAACCTAGGTGCCCCTCAAGAGAAGAGTGGTTAATAAAGGTGTGGAGCATATATACATTAGAGTTTTACTCAGCGGTAAAAAACAATGACATCTTGAATTTTGCATGCAAATGGATGGAAATAGAAAACGCTTTACTGAGTGAGGTAAGCCAGACCCAAAAAGAGGAATATGGTATGTATTCACTCATGTGTGGATTCTAACCATAATTAAAGGTCTTTGAGCCTATTATTCGTGATTCTAGAGAAGCTACATAAGAAGATGAACCTGATGAAAATCATGTTGCTATCTGCCTGGAGATTGGAAATAGACAAGAGTCCCAGGTAACCTCGGGTGCATGGAGGGGTGGGAGGGTTGTTGGAAGGGGAGAGTGTTAGAGAGAAGGGAGTAGGGGAGGAATGGGGAAAGCTAGGTGGACTGGGATGGGGGAAGGGAGGAAGGATGGATATGAGATCAGGGAAGAATTTATTTCAACTAAGGAAGTCATTTTAGGGTTTACAGGAGACTTGATTATAAATGGGATCCCAGGTCCAAGGAGAGATCCCCAGATTGTTCTCTGGACAGAAGAGAGGGTGCCTGAAACGGCCTAGGCCCATAACCATACTGATGAATATTTTGCTTATCACCATAGAACCTTCATCTGGCGATGGATGGAGATAGAGACAGAGACCCACATCGGAACACTGGACTTAACTCCCTAGGTCCAAAAGAGGCAGAAGGAAAGAGAACGTGAGCAAAGAAGGCAGGATCAGAGAGAACCTTCATCCGATGATGGATGGCGATACAGACGGAGACCCACATTGGAGCACCGAACTGAGCCCCCCAAGGTCCAAATGAGGAGCAGAAGGAGGAAGAAAATTAAAATGGAAATAAGGACTGGAAGGATGCGATCACCCACTGATACAAGGGGACGGATCTAATGAGAGTTTACCAAGGCCAGTTGGACTGGGACTGAACGAAGACGTGATCCAACCAGATTCTCTGAATGTGGCGGGATTCTCTGAATGTGGCTGGCCCGGAATCTTTCTGAAAAGCCATTGACAATGGCACTGGGACTTGTTTCCTCTGCATATACTGGATTTTGCGGATCCAGTCCGTCTGGACACTCACCTTCCTGGACCTGGAGAGAGGCGGGAGGAACTTGAACTTCCCACTGGGCAGGAAACCCTGACTGCTCTTAGGGATGGAGAGGGAGGAGGAGAGGGAGTGGGGGGAGTGAGAGGGTGGTTGGAGGAGGGGCGAAAATGGAAACTTTTATAATTTAATAAATTTACTTAAAGAAAGAATATCATTAGGAATTAATTCAATATACTTTTTTGCCTATTTTATTTGGTTGTACCTTATGTCTCTGGGCTATCCAGTCTCTGGTCCCTAGCCATTTACAAAGTATAAGACATGGTTGACCATCTCCACAAGTTCTCCACTATTACCCCACCACAACTTTCAGACAGGAAAGATTGAAATTCAAAGATTTTATGGCTGGATTGGTGTCCAGGTTTCTCTTTCTATAGCCAGAGATTATCTGTTTACACCAAAGAACATAAATAAATGTAACCTCTTTTTTTTTCCCTCTAGCAGCATTTATTACCACCCATTCTGTCTGAAGCAGTAATGGGCAGAAAAGCATTGGTCCCCACCTTACAGAGTTCCTAGACCCAAAGAGGCAACCAGGCATGGCACATAAATTTCTTGTTGGAAGTCAGGGAGGGCTTCCTAGAAGGGGTGGCCTTGTGTCCAACCATGCCTCCTGGCCACGTGTGCCTGGATCTTTCCACAGGACGGAGGTTGATGGGAAGTCCTATGTAAAGTACCAGGTTATTGGGAAGAACCACGTGGCAGTGCCCACACACTTCTTCAAGGTGCTCATCCTGGAGGCCACTGGCAGGCAGATTGAGCTGCGTTCCTATGTGATGCCCAATGCCCCTGTGGATGAGACCATCCCTTTGGATCATTTCCTGGTGCCCATGGAGAGCATTGAGCGGGCTTCAGGGCTGCTCTTCGTGCCCAGTATCCTGGCTCGAGTTGGAAACCTCAAGGCCATCACTGCTGGCAGCAAGTGAGGGAGATTGGACTGGCTCATATTAAAGGTGATTATTTTTGTAAACAAGTCTTGACCATGTCTGTTCCTAGTGATCCTCCATTTCCTGCTGCTTCTACATCCTGGATCCAGAAAGTTGTCTGGTGGTCTGGGAACCAGCCTGGGTGAGACCAGGTTGCAGGGCAGTCAAGGAGATGAGTATCGCTTCCTCAGTGCGATGGTACGACTGCCCTGGCTGGGGCATGTGTTGACATAAAAGTCGAAGAGAACACTGGGTTCAGACACTTCCAGGTTGGGGTCAGCATCCACTCCAGCTTCCAGCCCCTAGAGGCCCCTGAACACCACAAGAGCATGCCTGAAGCTGAGCAGCTGGGCAGAGGCCACGTTGGAGACACGTTCTGATGTCCCAGTGGTCAAATCGTACCCATCCTGGAAGGGAGCCTCAGCAAACACAGCACTGAGACAGGAGGCCAGGCGGACGGTGTAGCCCCAGTAGAGACCGGCTTTGGTGCAGGGGTCCTGTGAGGACCTGACTGTTCCCTTGTCTTACACTCTGGGAGCTGCTTTTGGTTCAGTCACATGGTCACCCGAAGTCCGGGCTCCAGTTTCTTGTCAATCTTCACCTCCTTCTTCATCCCACAGTTAACCAGAGAGCCGTGGCCTGCCTTGGTGGGCCGGCCCACCACGATGCCTTCTCGGAACTCTGATTCCTTGTCCTGCCGCATGTGGTGAGGGCTGTCCAAGGGGTTGAGGATCCCTGCAAATTGCAGATCCTGGTGTTTGGGGAAGAACGCCTTTCTCAGGTACTGTGGACACTCCAGGTACTGCAGGATGCGGGCCAGCTGTACACATGCCTGCCCCTTCTTGCCAACTCCCCTGAATTCCCCTTCCACAGTCTTGGTATCTTGACCCTCTTCATCGAACACCACAATCTCGTCCACACAGAAGATGGTACAGGCTCTGGCAATCTGCCCAGCCAGGTAGGTGTGAAGCTCAGATGACTGGGCGTTGTCCAGGATGGAGCCTGACAGGGCCACACTCAGAGTGTAAGGCCCCTGGTCGTTACTTTGGGCAGCAGCCTCCTCCTCTTCCTGGCGCTTAGCCTGTTCTTCCTGGGCCCGCTGCCGCTCCAGTTTTTTCATCATTTTGAGATCCTTCCACTTCTTTTTCTCCTCCTTCTACTGCTGCTTTCATTTTCGCCATTCAACCCTTTGGCCGTGTTCACCTGGGCCACACGGACGCTTCCTCGGGCGCTCCGCCATGTTTCCGGGACACCACGCGCTTGCCAATCAGCCTTGCCTCTTCCCATGTAACCTCTTTTTACTGAAAAGCTTCTGTAAAGCAAATGACAACATCAATTACACAAAACATCAGCCTACAGAATGGGAAAAGATTTTTACCAACTCCACTTATGATCGCAGTTTATTATCTAATATGTATAAAGAACTTAAGAAATTAGATATAAAAACAGATAATCCAATTAGAAATGGGGTATAAATAAAAGAATAGAATTCTCATGAGTAGAATTTAAAACAGCTTAGAAAGACTTACCAGGTTTCAGCATCCTCAGATATCATGGGAATGCAAATCAAAACGACATTGAGATTCCACCAAAAACCTGTAGGAATGGGTGAGATAAATAACACAAATATCAGCTCATGCTTGTGAGCTTGTGGAGTAAAAGGATCACTCCTCCAGGGATTCTGTGAGTGAAAACTGGTACAACCACTATGGGAATCAATGTGGTAGCTCCTCTGAAAACTGGAATTGATCTACCTAAAGATCCAGCTATACTATTGTTGGGCATATGCCCAAAGGGTGCTCCATCCTACCACAAGGACCCCTTTTTCAGTTATGTTCAGGGCATCTTTACTCATAATATCCAGAAACTGTAAACAACTTAGATGTCCCTCAACTAAAGAACAAATAAAGAAAATGTATTATCTTTACACAATAGAGCTACTTAAAAATGAAATCACCAAATTTGCAAGTAAATGGATGCAACTAGAAAAACTAATTTTGTATGAGGTAACCCAGATCCAGAAAGCCAAATATGGTACATTTTCATTTATAAGTGTATATTAGCTCTTAAGAAGGAGATAATCAAGCAACAATCTATAGACCCAGAGCAGTCAGGTAAAGAGGGGTGCTCTAGGGTTCACTCATGGACCTTCCTCCCCAAAAAGAGGAAAAAGAATCATTTTTGCATGTGTATTGTGTGGGGAAGGGAGTGGGAATGATCAGATGAAAGGGGAGGGAATGAGTGAGAAAGTGTATGAAGAGGCAGCTAGAATTGGGGAGCGATAGAGATGTGTGAAAACAGGGCAGTGGAATCAGTCTGGAATCTGTGAGGATGATCCTAGTGACTAATGCTAGTAAGGGGGAATGTCCTATCTGAATTGACCATCTTCTGCAGCCAGGCAAGGTGTTCATTTGTAGGACTACATTGCATTCAGTTAAGTTGTTGGCCTAGGAGATCGCATGTAGTTCCCTAACCAGCTCAGACAAATGTTAGGAAATATGGTTTCTCTCTGAAAACTCACTGCAGGGACCCATTGCTAAGGAAAACATACAACTCATTAAATATAAAGACATCTAGATGGTGACTGCATTCAGCCTTCCCCCGGCATTTTAGTATCTTTGGCATGAATATTTTACTTACTCTATTATTATATTATGTAGGAATACAGGAAATTGCTATCACCTTAATTATGGTGACACTAAGCTTTATCTTATGTAACCACTGTCTAGGTTATAGTACTTATTTCTTTTTTCATATTAGGAAACACTCACACCATCACTAATATTTATTTCTCTAATATCCTTAAATTTAATCTCCAAGCTAGGGACATTTTTCATCAATTTTGAAAAATGTGTTCCCAAACCTTAGCAGTACATGAGAGGATTAGGAATAAAAATTTCCAAAATCTGAATGTATTTTTGAAGTTTGCTGACTCTTAAAATGTTTGGCCTAGTAGAATTTGAGAAAAGAAAACATGCAAAGCCATCACTATTGTGACAAAAATAGGGCTAGAAATATCTTCAAGTTTTGAAGTGAGTTGCTGATTTGTTATTTGAGAAGAGGGAAGAAAATGTTAAAATATTAGGCATATGGGAAGAGTCTGCAAGGGACAGAAACATACACAAAACTACCCAGAACTCATCACTTCTGGCCTTTTATTTTGTGCTTGGCCATAAGGTTTTCCTGAATTCCTATGGAAAATTACCCTAAAATATATACGATTTGAAATGACTATTGTGGAAATCCCTGGCTTGGCAAACTACCTTCACCCTAGTAGAACATTTTTACTGAGGGGAAGCATCCCCTCCATCTGTGGGAATAATTACCACAAATGTTGCATCTCTGAAGGAAAAACTTCCCCAAAGGAGATGTGGGATCTCTGATGGGAAGTTTGCTGGATGCAAATGGTAAAATTTGGAGGGGAGAGTTTTTTGATAAGCAACTGTGATAGCTCTGAAGGGAAGGTATTTTGACAGTCAGAAGCCAAGTAATACCACAAAGCCAAACTTCACCAAAAATATCACAAAAGAGATTTATTTGGAGAAATACCAGAGTGTGGTTGCTTCTTTGTGGATGAGAAGCTGCAGGAAATTGCACAGGGTATGAGATTATATAGAATCTCTCTTTTTCGGGGTTGGGGAGGCAGTAGGGGGAAGATTACCTTGTTTTGTCTCCCAAAACTGTTAATAATTTGAACACTGATTCAGAGGATGAAGTTCACACTTATCTGACCAGTATAAAACATAAAAGTTTTTGGCATGCACAGCAGGAGTGAGGGACACAGGGAGGAAGCACAAAGGGCTGAAGAGTTCTGGAGGCATTTTGGATCTTGGAAAAGCAGAGAGAACTGTCAACTGGGATTTTTATCTGTGACCATTTGGATCTACCAGGTTCATATCCTACTATCTGACTCTGAGCTTTATTAGTGATTTAGATAATCATTAAATCTAGTGTCCAATGTGGGATATTATTAAATTATACCAAGACAGGGAACCCATCATTTATTGCCCCTGGCACCAGCTTTGTCTCCCTCTTCACAGGCTCTCAGCTGGTTTTTCTCATTTCTAGAATTCTTCCATTGCAGACTTTCCACTGCAGCCTCCTCTGCTCCCTGCCCTCCTGTGTCCTAAACACCATTTTGGTTAACCACCCCACCGCCAGCAGGTGCTCTCTTATTTTACCATGCGAGTCTTCCCTGGACCCCTCTCCGTGACCATCAACCCAAGCCAGTTGGGCTGCCTTGAGACCTATGCGGGGCTCTGACTTTTACTGCTGCTGTCACTGCTACAAACAACTATGTGACCCAGTTATGCACCCTCCATGTCCTCCACTCAGGCATGCTGATAAGCAACAGCTAGTCCATGCTCCTCACCGCACTTGAGGGTCACCAACCCAGCTGGTTACCCTGGATCACAGCTCCACTTTTGCTGTCATTGTCAGCAGATCTGGTGAGATACCTGGGATTTCTTAAAGGAAAAATTAGGTTTTCAAAAAGGAGGGTATGTTTCCCATGATAAGAATCAGTAATATCAAAATGCAGGGAATTAGGACCCTTTTTAGAGATACGATGAAAAGTTGGCAAATGAAAAAAGTAGATGAAAATATAAAAATTAAAATGATATTGTGATAATGTTCATCACAATTGTTATCCGGTTGATAATTGTAATTTTTATCCTTAAAAACGTGGTTTGATAACTGGGCCAAATATGATAATTTGATTAATAAAATAAGAGTCTTAGAAAGACTTAATAATGAAAATATGAAAAAAAATGATTGATAAGGTATAAGCCTTGGGACAATTTACAATTTATTAAAAAAAAACAGCTTAAGAAAGACTTGTAATTGATAAGCTACAAGCCTCAGAAAGATTTATTAATAAAAATGAGAAAAAACTCAGATACCTGTAGAGGAATATAGAGCAAAACCTATTGAATCATCGCATTATGAAACTGAAGAGGAATGACCCAATGTTATTAGGAAACCCACCTTAATATATCTAATTGCCACAGAAGAATGACCACCAGATGGTAGGTACTCCCATAGCTATTCAAAAGTTAATTGGAGTCCTGTAGAAATTTTAGATTTAAAGAGATTTAAGGAAGCTATCATATATTTATGTATTCACCCTTTGTGAGGCAGATGTTAAATTCATGAGCTACTAGGAACAGAATTATTCCACAAGACTAGAAATATTTAGTTACAGCAATATTGGAAGCTAGTCCTTAGTTACAACGAAAACATGATGGAGAGATGAAGCTAGGGCCATAGAACAGAAGGAAAGGGCTAGAGGTATTGAAATTTCCAAAGACAAGCTTCTGGGGAAGAGCAAATATGTTGATTTGCAGAAAATAGTTCAGATTTGATAATTATACCTTTGTGCAATATTGTTTAGCAGTCTTGAATACTTGGAACATAGTTGAAGCATCAGGAAAGTGGAATGAGTCATTTACTAAAATTATACAAGACCTCTAAGAAGCCTTCATTGTCTTTTTACACAGATTGACTTCAGATATAAAAGAATAATATCAGATCCAGACATTAGGCAAATATTAATTGAATATTTGACTTTTGTTTGAAAATGTTAATTCAGAATACAAAAGGATGATCAGTCCTTTAAAGCCAAATTCAGCACCAATCAATAGATGAATGGATCAGAAATACAGCTGGTATTGGATCTCTCATTTATGATGATGCTTTGATAAGATAACTAAATTCCAGAAATTTTTTAAAAAAAATCAAAATTTCAGATTTCTTTTAAATTATCGTAAACAAGGTCATTCAAAAAGAGATTGTAGGCAAATGTTCCTACAAACAAACTTTTTTTCTAGAGATCATTCAAACAGAAGGTACCAGCCCTCTTGAGTATACAGACCTTGTGGTAAAGGTCAGTATTAGACTAATAACTACAGAGAAGCAAAGGTCAGGCAAGGCACCTTTGCTATCAGAAAATGCCTTAGGAGGCCTCTTGCAGTCCCCAATTTCAAATTTGGATCAAACATTCCCTGTCAACATGTTTTGCTAAAAATCATGTTGCTCTGGGTGTGCTCAAATACACAACTTCTACAGATACAACAGAAAGTTAAGGAGAGATAGGAAACCAGGATGCTGGCAAACTGATTGAACACCTGCTTTCTGAGACCTAGGTTTCATGGTACCAGAAGACAACATGAAAGCTTTCAAAGGAACAAAGCAACCAACATTCCTACTTAACTATGATGACAATGATTCACAGTCACAACCATCATGGAACCCGACGGTTTCAGAAATGGCGCATATACATTGGCCGTAGCTAATAGCTCTCTAATTGGGCTTTGGATCCATTCAGTCAGAGGGAATCCGTACCTGGTACTTCAAAACTGACCGACAGCTCAGAGGAAGTAAAGTGATGGATCTTACAGAAAAATCTACAACGTCCGTTTTACTAAACCAGAATAACCCCTAAGTGCATCAAATAATTGTTCCTATACCCTACAAGGAGTACAATCATTACCTTCAGCATCGAAACTTTCCTTCATGAAGGAAATCAGGGACTCGAAGAAAGGGACTAGAGGTGTTGTAAGGGCCAGTAGATGTGTAAGTTTGCTAGGAGAGTGTGTCTTCTACTAATATCAGAATCAAGACTCATGGAGGCTCACCAGCATGGCTGCTTAAAAATATGGGCTGAATGAGGCCAGCAGCAATAAACGTCCAGAGATGACAGAGGAAACACCGTAAGGCCTCGGTTCTACACAGAGAAATACTGGCTAGTAGGAAATGCTGAACGTGGGAAGAAACATTTTTCTTCAGGGAATAGCACATCAGCTGGTTATGTAACACCAAATGATCGGTCTTAGAAACATTATACATACTGAGTAGGTTATATTTAGAAATATGTGTTTATATCCATATACACATATGCGTGAAACAGCATTTAATTCAAGAAGGTGCTATGACTGTGAAAGAGGGGGTCTAGAAGAAAGAAATAGAAAAATAAATTTACATACTTACATTGTCACAAAAATTAAGTAGCCAATTAACTAATAATGCAATTAAAATGAAAACGATTATTTTTTATTAACTGAAAGAGTATTCTTTAAGAGTCTGTCCAGTAATATTCTCATTTTACATGTCTGTGAGTTTGCTGGACACAATAGATTTAGACTTTCTCATGAAAATACAGGCAGCCAATTATAAACAAACATCATCAGTCACATTTTAGACATCTGCACAAGGCAAGCAAGGATATTATAATATAATCAGCCCTTCCTCATAGGATGTCCTGATGTGTGCAAAGCTCTTTTAAGCACATTGAGAAATAATGTATGTACATTCGATGCAATGATAATTTTGACCACAGTAGCAGCAAATTCATAATCATAATTCTATTTCAATTTGATGAAAACATTAAAAACATAAGGATAACTGTTAATATTTTATTGTTGGGAATTTTCTCATAAATTAATATTTGTACAGAATTTGGAGCAACTTGACCAGTGACTCATACTTCTGCTAAAATACCATTTAAGACAGAGAATTGACTGATGCTTAAAATAGTCACAGAGAAGGAAGAAATTGGGAAGAAGAGTGTGATTAATACCTGAGGAGTGGGTGTTCCCTGATTGGAAAATGCATCATAAATTGTACTTGTCATAAATATCTGAACAAATGAACACTTTACCTTGGTGCTGGGGATAATTCCAGAAAGAGATACTGTGCGTGGAAATTCTAGAAACATATGATATTTCCTTCAATTGTGTTTTAACTTTGAAAATACATATGTCCAGAATAAGTGGAGGAAAATCATAACTGGGGTTTGTGATTTTTTAATCCCAATTTAACATGAAAAATATTGAGTGAGATTAGTATTTTTAATTTCAATACAGCTGTCTGAATGAATGGACCTTGACATTTGGGGAGGGGTTAAAATTGCTCTAGAAAATTGCAGAAAAAAATTCAACTTTATATTGAACTACTAAGGTCAGATTGTTTGCAGAATAAGTGTTGACCACACTTTCTACTTATGTCTGATTTGAAAGATTTATTACAAAATTTAAAGATATACTTTTCTTAACATAATCAGATTTGAATAGCAGAAGAACAAATAAATATAATATTCATATTTAAAATAATTTTGGTAGGTGAAAATTGGCTAAGTATATTTGTTTATTGATAACGAATGGTATGTTATCAGAAATGAAGTGTTTCCATCATCATATACTATCTAACAATATATTTTCTCACTTTTGTATTTCCTGCCATATATAATTGAATCATGATATATTATATTTGACATGTTAGATAAGCTTGCCATGTTCTTCTACTTTGGGTTTAGAATAGAAGGTAGCCACTAGTCTTTTGTTACATAAAACTCCATAAAACACCATTTTCCTGACAAGCTCATTAGTCTCTGTGGGAAGGAAAAGCTGTATTTCCATTCATGACATCGAAGAGTAAATCAACACTTTCCTCAATACCAACTGTGCTCAAGTTATAAAGAATAAGATACTGAATTTATGCAACAGACATTAGAAAGTGAATAGATTGGTAAATAAGGCACACATTATTATGTAGATGCATTCAGTTAGAATACACAGACATTACCTTCTTCAGTAAGTACAATTTATTTAAGGCATTAGAATTTTTAAGTTTTTTTCTGCTATTTATGTCAAGTTAATTCAAAAATTCTATTGAATATATTTTATGCCAATTTTCTTGAATTAAATAATTGGTTAAAACATCAAAATTCTAACACACATTAGAAGTTTTAAAAACCAGAAAATTTAAACTTTTGGTTTTTTTAATCATATTTCCAGAAGGTATATATATATTATTCCCAGATATTAACTGTTGAAGTTAAGGAAATGTGATGTTTATGTTTGCAAAACTATTCTTTGAAAAATCTGTTAGGAGCTTTGGATTCAGTTTTCTATCTGATATGGGAACTAAGTCAAGACAAGCAGACTGCAGGCACCCATTATTTCTTTGGTTGAGCCAATCCATGCAAGTAATTCGCTTATTTGGTCTATTTCTGGAACTTCATTTTGAGATGCACCTCATGGAGTGAAACATCTTTTTCCCCAAATTAAAGCACTGTCTAAACAAAACAAAACTATTTAAGGCTAAAGAACGCAATAAGCTTGGAAACATGTCGCTTCCAGAATAAATGGTTCAGTGATGTGTCACATTGGTATGAGGATGTGATACCCCTGAGAAGATGACCCCTGTGCAAATAAAGAGAACGTGACTTTTCATTCTAGGTTAGATATTTTGAAAGAAAAGAAAAACATTTTTGCTGTAATTATGTGTATAAAATAATTGTGTTTATGTGTAATGTATTATTTATAATGTAGATGCTAAGAAAGATTATATTATACATAATGTTTAGATGTAGATATTTGTCAAGATTTTTAAAATATTATTGTGAAGCATGATTAACAAAATCAGTGACAGAATTTGAGTTCAACCTGAAAGTCAGAAAAGCAAAAGAGTCAGTCACTGTCCCTTACTTCAACCTCAGCCCAAAATGGCAATCTTGCCTCCAGGAATCTTAGAATGAGAGGGAATCTCCTTCTATTTCTATGATTCAGGAAGGAAGGGCATGCACCACTTCCAGCTGGTTTAAATGGAAAGATTAAATGGTTAAAGAGTTTGGTTACTGGAATTTAAGGGGTATGTCATTGTGGCTACTGGGATTAAAGGTGTGCTTCCAGTACTGTAAGGCTGGCTAATGTGACTGTTTTACTTTTCTAATCCTTAGGCAAGCTTTATTTATTAAAATACAAATGAAATGTCACTACATTATTGCCTTAATTGTAAGTTTGTTTTATCCACATGATAGATACGAATTATATATATTAGATAAGAAAATGATTTAAAATTAAATAAGAGTTTTGCTGGGGCTTAATCATATCATATTACTCATGAAAAATCAATGCGGTAGCAGAAGCAGATTTTCTTCCCAATATATATTTAAAACTATATATTATCTCTTCACCTATTGAGAAGGCACTTGCAATATTTACAAATATGTTAATATTGAAAATTGGAAGGTGCAAAAAGCAAATTCTTGTAGTGATATTTCATTTGTTTCTTATTAAATAAAATTTTCTTGAATATCAAAGAGTAAATCAGCGTCACTCACTGGTCAGTCTTACAGCCCAGGCTGTGGGAACACATATCTTTAATCCAAGTAGCCATACTAGTTGCCGTAGAAACTGGGCAGTACATGCCTTTAATCCCCGTGGTGCACACCTTTAATCCCAGAACTACAGAGGTTTATAAATCAGAAGAGATATCACTCAGGCTCAATCTCATTCTAAGATTACTTGAGGCAAGATTACTATTTTCAGACTCAGATAGAGGTATGAGCCAGTGACTGACTGCTTTCCTTTTTTGGTCTTGAGGTTGAACCCCAATATCTGTCTGTGAGTCTTTATAAATTGTGCTACAAGTTCTTATGCTTGAGTGCAGGAAGTAAAAGATTTGAGGTAATTTTCTTTTGCTTCAGAGGTATTAACAGCATTTTAAAAGAATTTGAACATGTTTTGCATTCATTATGTAGATTTCCCAAATAGTCAAATAAATATAATATCGAATTTGTGTGAAGTAGCCTAAACTGTCAGAAGTTTTCAAAACCACCATGAGCAAGTTAGTCATGATTATTGCAGGACATGAACAGAACAGAGTATATAATCTTCCCTTTACAGGTGGAGAAGCTATAGATTAGAAAAAGAACTTGTCATCATTACATACTACTCACATGCTTTTCTCAATTCTAAGTGGTTTTGTTTCCTATTGCAGCACTTGAGTATAAAACAGCATGTTCATGAGTGAGATTGGCCTGTAATTCTCTTTCTTGGTTGTGTCTTTGTGTGGTTTTGGTATTAGGGTAACTGTAGCTTCATAAAAGGAGTTAGGCAGTGACTCTTCTGTTTCTATATTGTGGAATACATTAAGGAGTATAGGTATTAGCTCTTCCTGAAAGTTCTGGTAGAATTCTGCATTGAAACCATCTGGTCCTGGGCTTTTTTTGGTAGGGAGATTTTTGATAACAGCTTCTAACTCTTCGCGACTAACAGGTCTATTTAGATTGTTCACCTGTTCTTGGTTCAACTTTGGTATATGGTATTTATCTAAAAATGACCGGAGTCATCGATCACTGGTCATTAATATCACTTAATATCAATGGTCTCAACTCACCTATAAAGAGGCACAGACTTAGAGATTGGATACGAAAACAGGATCCAACATTCTGCTGTTTACAAGAAACACACCTCAACCACAAAGACAGACACCTACTCAGAGTAAAGGGTTGGGAAAAGGTCTTCCAAGCAAATGGACCTAAGAAACAAGCGGGTGTGGCCATTCTAATATCTAACAAAATCAACTTCAAATTAAAATTAATCAGAAGAGATGGAGATGGACATTTCATACTCATAACAGGAACAACTCATCAGGAAGAAGTCTCAATCCTGAATATTTATGCCCCTAATGTAAAGGCACCCACATATGTAAAAGAAACTCTTCTAGAACTCAAGGCAGTCATCAAACCACACACGCTAATAGTAGGAGACTTCAACACTCCTCTCTCACCAATGGACAGGTTAATCAGACAGAAACCAAACAGAGAATTAAGAGATTTATTGGAGGTATTGAATCAAATGGACTTAACAGACATCTATAGATCACTCCACCCAAATAGGAAAGAATATACCATCTTCTCTGCAGTTCATGGAACCTTCTCGAAGATTGACCACATACTCGGCAACAAAGCAAACTCCCACAGATACAAAAAAATATTAGTAACCACCTGTGTCTTGTCAGATCACCATGGATTAAAATTAGAATTCAACAACAATGCTACCCCCAGGAAGTCAACAAACTCATGGAAGTTGAACAGTCAACTACTGAATCACCCCTGGGTCAAGGACGAAATTAAGAAAGAAATTAAAGTCTTCCTTGAATTTAATGAAAACAAAGACACAACATACTCAAACCTATGGGACACTATGAAAGCAGTGCTAAGAGGAAAGTTCATAGCAATAGGTGCCCAAATAAAGAAAACGGAGAAAGCACACATTGGAGACCTAACAGCACACTTGAAAGCTCTAGAAAAAAAAAGAAGCTGATTCACCCAGGAGGAGTAGAAGACTGGAAATAATCAAACTGAGGGCTGAAATCAACAAAATAGAAACACAGAAAACAATCCAAAGAATCAATGAATCAAAAAGTTGGTTCTTGGAGAAAATCAACAAGATTGACAAACCCCTAGCCGAACTAATCAAACGGCAGAGAGAGCACATGCAAATTAATAGGATCAGAAATGAAAAGGGGGATATAACCACAGACTCAGAGGAAATTCAGAGAATCATTAGATCTTACTACGAAAGTTTATATGCCACAAAGTTGGAAAATGTAAAAGAAATGGACATTTTTTTAGATAAGTACCATATACCAAAGTTGAACAAAGAACAGGTGAATAATCTAAATAGACCTGTTAGTCGTGAAGAACTAGAAGCTGTTATCAGAAATCTCCCTACCAAAAAAAGTCCAGGACCAGATGGTTTCAATGCAGAATTCTACCAGAACTTCCAGGAAGAGCTAATTCCTATACTCCTTAATGTATTCCATAATATAGAAACAGAAGAGTCATTGCCAAACTCCTTTTATGAAGCTACAGTTACCTTAATACCAAAACCACACAAAGACACAACCAAGAAAGAGAATTACAGGCCAATCTCACTCATGAACATCGACGCGAAAATTCTCAATAAAATCCTGGCAAACCGAATCCAGGAACACATTGGAAAAATTATCCATTATGATCAAGTAGGCTTCATCCCAGAGATGCAGGGCTGGTTCAACATACACAAATCTATCAATGTAATCCATCATATAAATAAACTGAAAGAAAAAAATCATATGATCATTTCATTGGATGCTGAAAAAGCATTTGACAAAATTCAACAACCATTTATGATAAAGGTGTTGGACAGACTGGGGATACAAGGATCATACCTAAATATAATAAAAGCAATATACAGCAAGCCGACAGCTAACATCAAATTGAATGGAGAGAAACTCAAAGCCTTTCCACTAAAATCAGGAACACGACAAGGCTGTCCACTGTCTCCATACCTCTTCAATATAGTGCTTGAAGTTCTAGCAATAGCAATAAGACAACATAAGGACATCAAGGGGATTCGAATTGGAAAGGATGAAGTTAAACTTTCGTTATTTGCTGACGATACGATAGTGTACATAAGTGACCCCAAAAACTCTAGCAAAGAACTCCTACAGCTGATAAACACCTTTAGTAACGTGGCAGAATACAAGATCAACTCCAAAAAATCAGTGGCCCTCCTATACACAAAGGATAAAGAAGCAGAGAGGGAAATCAGAGAAACATCACCTTTCACGATAGCCACAAATAGCATAAAATATCTTGGGGTTACTCTAACCAAGGAAGTGAAAGACCTATTTGACAAGAACTTTAAGTTTTTGAAGAAAGAAATTGAGGAGGATACCAGAAAATGGAAAGATCTCCCTTGTTCTTGGATTGGGAGGATCAACATAGTAAAAATGGCAATTCTACCAAAAGCAATCTATAAATTCAATGCAATCCCCATCAAAATCCCATCAAACTTCTTCACAGACCTTGAGAAAACAATAATCAAGTTTATTTGGAAAAACAAAAAACCCAGGATAGCCAAAACAATCTTATACAATAAAGGAACTTCAGGAGGCATTACCACCCCTGACTTCAAACTCTATTACAGAGCTACAGTATTGAAAACAGCTTGGTATTGGCAAAAGAACAGAGAAGTCGACCTATGGAATCGAATAGAAGACCCGGATATTAACCCACAAACCTATGAGCACCTGATTTTTGACAAGGGAGCTAAAGGTATACAATGGAAGAAGGAAAGCATCTTTAACAAATGGTGCTGGCATAACTGGATGTCAACCTGTAGAAGGATGAAAGTAGATCCATACCTATCACCATGCACAAAACTCAGGTCCAAATGGATTAAAGACATCAACATTAATCCATCCACTTTGAACCTGATAGAAGAGAAAGTGAGAAGTAGTCTACAAGACATAGGCACAGGAGGCCTCTTCCTAAGTAGGACCCCAGCAGCACAGTCAATAAGAGAAACAATGAATAAATGGGATCTACTGAAACTGAGAAGCTTCTGTAAAGCAAAGGACAGTGTCAGTAAGACAAAAAGGCTGCCTTCTGACTGGGAGAAGATCTTCACCAACCCCTCATCAGACAAAGGTCTGATCTCCAAAATATACAAAGAACTCAAGAAACTAGGCACTAAATCTCTAAATAACCCAATTAAAAAATGGGGTACTGAACTGAACAGAGAATTCACAACAGATGAACTTCGAATGGCCAGAAGACACTTAAGGTCATGCTCAACCTCCTTAGCGATCAGGGAAATGCAAATCAAAACCACTTTGAGATACCATCTTACACCTGTCAGAATAGCTAAAGTCAAAAACACCAATGATAGCCTATGCTGGAGAGGATGTAGGGTGAGGGGAACACTCATCCATTGTTGGTGGGAATGTAAACTTGTGCAGCCACTGTGGAAATCAGTGTGGCGGTTTCTCAGGAATCTGGGAGTCAACCTCCCTCAGGACCCAGCAATTCCACTCTTGGGAATTTACCCTAGAGATTCCCTAGCATACAACAAAAGCATTTGTTCAACTATGTTCATAGCAGCACTATTTGTAATAGCCAGAACCTGGAAACAGCCGAGGTGCCCCTCAATAGAAGAATGGTTAAAAAAGGTGTGGAACATATACACATTAGAGTTTTACTCAGCGGTAAAAAATAATGACATCTTGAATTTTGCATGCAAATGGATGGACATAGAAAACTCTTTACTGAGTGAGGTAAGCCAGACCCAAAAAGAGGAACACGGTATGTATTCACTCATAAGTGGATTCTAACCATAATTTAAAGGTCTTTGAGCCTATTTTTCGTGATCCTAGAGAAGCTAAATAAGAAGACGATCCTGATGAAGATTATTTAGCTATCCGCCAGGAGGTAGGAAATAGTCAAGAGTCCCAGATCCTTCACTGGCGATGGATGGCGATACAGACGGAGATCCACATTGGAGCACCGGCCTGAGCCCCCCAAGATCCAAATGAGGAGCAGAAGGAGGAAGAAAATGACAAAGGACTGCGAGGGATGCTATCACCCACTGATACAAGGGGTCGGATCTAATGAGAGTTTACCAAGGGCAATTGGACTGCGACTGAACGAGCACGTGATCCAACCAGATTCTCTGAATGTGGCCGGATTCTCTGAATGTGGCTGGCCCAGAGTCTTTCTGAGAAGCCATGGACAATGACACTGGGACTAGTTTCCTCTGCATATACTGGATTTTTGGGATCCAGTCGGTTTGGATACTCACTTTCCTGGACCTGGGTGAGGGGGGACGAACTTGAACTTCCCACAGGGCTGGAAACCCTGACTGCCCTTAGGGGCAAAGATGGAGGAGGAGAGGGAGGGGGGGAGTGGGAGGGTGATGGGAAGAGGGGCATAAATGGAAACTTTTATAATTTAATAAAATTACTGTCAAAAAAAAAAAGAAAAAAAAAGAAATGTCTGCTGGATACTGTGGGCCTGTAGGCCGGAGATGGATGCCCCAACAGTACAAAAGAACTATGGGTGACTGTCCAGGCAGCGAGATGTCTCTGTCATTTCTAGAGTTTGAAAGTTGCTTATTTCTTGTTTACTTAGGTAATATTATATCCTTCTGGAGTCTTTGATAGAATTGAAGAATGGATAGATAGTTATAGTTTTCCTTAGTTATGATAGAAGATAAAATAGATAAAAATATTGTAACTGTAATTCTTGCTCGATAACTGTTTTGTTATGTGTAATTTTACTATGTTAAAGTGAAAGCCTTTCTTTTTTGTTTAAATAGAAAAAGGGGAAATGATGTAGATGGGCTTTCTGTTATGTGTTATTTTCATTGGTTAATAAAGAGACTGCCTTGGCCCTCTGATAGGACAGAAAATTAGGTAGGCGGAGTAAACAGAACAGAATGCTGGGAAGAAAGCAATGAGGCAGACGCCATGGAGCCAGCCACCAGGTCAGGCATGCTGAATCTTTTCCGGTAAGCCACCACCTCATGGTGTTACACAGATTATTAGAAATGGGTTAATCAAGATGTGAGAGTTAGCCAGTAACTAACTCTCTACAGATAATGGGCCAGGCAGTGTTTAAATGAAAAAAAAAATCTATAGTTTTTCTTTTTATTAAATGTTTGTTTATTTTGTTGTTTTTTTAAAATTTATCTATTTATTTATTTATTTATTTCTTAAAAATTTCCACCTCCTCCCGCCTCCCTTTTCCCTCCCCCTCCCCACCCCCCTTCTAGTTCTAAGAGCAGTCAGGATTCCCTGCCTCGTGGAAAGTCCTAGGTCCTCCCCCCCTCCATCCAGGTCTATAAAGGTGAGCATCCAAACAAACCAGGCTCCTACAAAGTAAGTCCATGCAGTAGAATCAAAACCCAGTGCCATTGTCCTTGGCTTCTCAAGCAACCTTCATTGCCAGTCACATTCAGAGTGTCCAGTTTGACCACATGCTCCATCACTCCCAGTCCAGCTGGCCTTGGTGAGCTATCATTAGATCAGTCCCACCGTCTCAGTGGGTTGACACACCCCTCGTGGTCCTGACTTTCTTTCTCATGTTCTCCCTCCTTCTGCTCCTCATTTGGACTTTGGGAGTTCAGTTCAATGCTCCAATGTGGGTCTCTGTCGCTATCTCCATCCATCGCCAGATGAAGGTTCTATGGTGATATGCAAGATATTCATCAGTGTGGCTATGGGACAAGGCCAGTTCAGGCATTCTCTCATCTGCTGCCCAAGGAACAATCTGGGTACCTCTCCTTGGACCTGGGAACCCCTCTAGAGTCACGTCTCTTGCAAACCCTAAAATGGCTCCCTTAATTAAGATATTTACTTCCCTGCTCCCATATCCACCTTTCCTCCATCCCACCCATCCCATTCCCCCAAGTTCTCCCACATCCTCCCCTTCTAGGGGAGATGGGTTTGTTTATTTTGGAACTGAGATATTAATGGGCTACAGAATAAATAAGAAATTTATCCCTCCCCTGTCTTTGTATGACTTGGCTAAACTATTTCAATATTTTTTAAAAATATGTTTGTTGTTCCTCCCTGTTCTAGAGACAGCCGTTTCTTTTTGTGCAGTGCCAGCCTAGTTCCAGAGACACAATGGTGAAGGTCTGAGTGAACAGATGTGGCCATATTGGACGCCTAACTACCAGGGCTACCTTCACTTCTGGCAAAGTGGACGTTGTTGCCATCAATGACCCCTTCATCTACCTCAGCTACATGGTCTACATGTTCCAGTATGACTCCACCCATGGCAAGTTCAAAGGCACAGTTAGGACTGAGAATGGGAAGCTTGTCATCAACGGGAAGGCCATCACCATCTTCCAGGACTAAGATCCTGTCAATATCAAATGGGGTGATGCTGGCGCCGAGTATGTTGTGGAGTCGACCGGTGTCTTCACCACCATGGAGAAGGCTGGGGCCCACTTGAAGGGTGGGGCCAAAAGGGTCATCATCTCGCCCCTTCTGCGGATGCCCCCATGTTTGTGATGGGTGTGAACCATGACAAGTATGACATTTTTTTCAAGACTGTCAGCAATGCTTCCTACACCACCAACTGCTTAGTCCCCTTGGCCAAGGTCATCCATGACAACTTTGGCATCGTGGAAGGACTCATGACCACAGTCCATGCTATCAAGGCCACCCAGAAGACTATGGACGGCCCCTCTGGGAAGCTGTGGCGAGACGGTCGTGGCACTGCCCAGAACATCATCCCTACGTCTACTGGCGCTGCCAAGGCTGTGGGCAAAGTCATCCCACGGGCATGGCCTTCCATGTTCCTACCCCCAGTGCGTCCGTCGTGGATCTGACATGCCGCCAGGAGAAAGCTGCCAAGTATGACAACATTAAGAAGGTGTTGAAGCAGGCATCCGAGGGCCCACTAAAGGGTATCCTGGGTTACACTGAGGACCAGGTTGTCTCCTGCGAGTTTAACGGTGACTTCCACTCTTCCACCTTCGATGCTAGGGCTGGCATTGCTCTCAATGACAACTTTGTAAAGCTCATTTCCTGGTATGACAATGAATTCGGCTACAGCAACAGGGTGGTGGACCTCAGGGCCTACAAGGCCTCTATGAAGAAGCCCACCCTGGACCAACCACCCCAGCAAGGACACAGCAAGAGAGAGTCCCTCGGCTGCTGAGCAGTCCCTGTCCTAACTCAACCCTTGACATTGAGCGTCTCCCTCACAGTTTCCAACCCAGACCCCCAGATAGCAGGAGGGACTTAGGGAGCACTACTCTCTTAAATACTCACCTTTATATACCTGGATGGAGGGGGAGGACCTTGAACTTCCCACGGGGCAGGGAACCCTTACTACTCTTAGGACTAGAGAGGGAGGGGAAGGTGGAGAAAGGGAGGGAAAAGGGAGGCAGGGAGGAGGTTGAAATTTTTAATAAATAAATAAATAAATAAATTTTAAAAAAGAATACCATTAATAAAGTTCACTGCATACCCTCAAAAATAAATAAATAAAAATAAAATATGCTTTATCTATTAAATAGCATGTGAAAAGAAGTCATTTATACCCAGGTTTTACTTTTTGGTAGAATGAATTGCTAGGACCTATGCAGAGTTTCTGTTTCTTCTTTATAGGGTTTCATGTCTTGTTTTCGAGGTATCTCTCAGCTTCAATGTGCATATCAACAAACTTACATTTGATTGTTCATATATTTTTCTATAATAAAATTAATTTATGTAATGAGAAGGAAGTTCCATTTCATTTCTGAATTTAGTGAGTTACTGTTATTTTGTGTTTATTAGTTGATGGATTGGTTAGTTTTGTCAGTTTGATAGAAGTTGTAACTATCTGAGAAGAGGTAGCCCCTGTGAAAACATATTTCATCATATTGTCTTGAAGGCAAGTCTGTGAGGTAGTTACTTGGTTAATGTTTGAAGTGGAAAGGTGTAACCCACTGTGAGTGGGGAACTGCCTGGGCAGGTGCCCTGATGTGAATAAGAAAGCAAACTGAGCAAGCTAGAAAGAGCAAGCCAGCAAATTGCATTTGTTCACACTGTCCTCTTTTAATTTCTGCCTGTATTCCTGTCTTCAGTTTGTGTTCTAACTCTTTGGATTATGAATTTAAGCTTTGAATTCAAAGAAGCTTAAATTACTATTTTACAATTTCTTATTTTTAAAATCATATTATCTAATATATAGTTTATCATCTACTTGTTATTAATGCTACATCTTAAGTATTTAATATGTCCTTTTTTATTTAATCTCAATGAATTTTCCCTTCTTTTTTCAAATAGATAATTTGAACTTCCTCATATCTACACATATTCAAGTTCCATTTAATATTTTAATTTTCATCTTCTTTTCAATGGAGAACATGTTTTTATTGTTTGCAATAATTTTGTTTTTATGAGATTTGTTTTAACCACGAAACTCACCATGGATGAACTCTAGATATTAATTAATGTTTACTTGAGAAGGCTTTCTTTTGGTGGTCTGTCTGAGAGGCAGTATACATGCTCATAACAATTATAGCTTACTAATGAATAGACACTATCATCATTACATGTCACATTCATTTTTTCTAATAGTGATTTTAATAATGCAATTCTTATGTGTCAGAAGTTACAATACCAGGCATATCTTAATTTTGTTTTTGAGATTATAATATAATTAAAACATCATTCCCTTCCCTTTTCTTCCTCCAACAGTACCCATACAGATCCCCCTACTTTTCTTCAAGCTCAAGAACTTTTTGTTCTCTAATTGCTATTGCATATATATGCATTCATGTATGCACGTGCATACATGTATGTATATATTCAGTATATATGTATACATATACGTATATGTGCATATAGATACACATATACAATGTATGTGTATATGTGTGTATGCATATAGGTGCATATGTGCGTGCATATATGCTATGTATATATATATACACACACACACGCACACACACACACACACACACACACTGCTTTGTCTATAAAATGTTACTCTTATGGATTTTTTCAGGGCTAGCAATTTATTACTTGACAACCAATTGGTCTGATCCTCCCTCTGAAAGATCACCTCCCCTGCTTTTAGCTTTCCTCAGCTGCCTGTTGTTGCTCGTGTAAGGATGAGGTCTAAGGGACCTTTCCGCATCCATCTTGATTTATTTATTGCTATCATTCTTGTTCAGCTCACATTTGGCCAGTAGTGTTTTTAGGACCTTATAGCTGTATCTTACGTGTTTCTAGGAGACATAGCATCGCAGGAAATGCCACAATCCTTTGTCTATTAAGATCTTTTCATTTCTTCTTTTGCAATGTTCCCTGATCCTTAGACACGGAAATGGTTTGTAGATGTATCAGGTGGGACAGGGATTTATAACTCTGAAATTTGATTACTTCTGGATTTCTGTAGGGTTCCCTCTCTGTTGCTATAAAAAGTTTCCTTGATCAAACTTCATAAGGAGTGATATAAGGACAAATTTGATTACTTCTGGATTTCTGTAGGGTTCCCTCTCTGTTGCTATAAAAAGTTTCCTTGATCAAACTTCATAAGGAGTGATATAAGGACAAATGCTTATACATTCTTGTTAGGGTTATACTGATAGAGCAAATTAGTATCAGATATTTTTAACACTCGATATTAGTTTCTGATGGTGGGTCAACAAGGCAAGTAGTTTTAAAGTTGTCATGTGTAGAAGTAACTAGCAACGGAGTTACTGATGACTTTAAAACATTGTAGACACTCTTTCGTCACAACCCAGGCAGATTTTTCTTAATCTCTAGTAGTTTTCAAATCTTTATATGAGCAACCATGTTTAGTATTCTTATTCTTTTCATGGTGTTTTCCAATAACTTCTAATAATATCCCAATAAACCTGAAACTTCTAGGTTAGTGATTCTTACCTACCTAACCTTTATATACAAGCCCAAAATCCACATCAGTTTCTTCTGTAATCAAATAACATCCATGTCATTTAAAGATTACATGAAAACATATTTACTTTTTATGTGTATGTTTTGAACATTGATTTAAAACTTTCCACTCAATTATTACTTTGATTTACTGTTCTGTCCACCATGGGGACAGGCCTTTAAATAGTACTTGAGGTTTTGCATGTGTGTGTCTATGTGTGTGTGTGTGTGTGTGTATGTGTGTGTTTATTTCTGTGGTAGTGAAGAAGGAACCAAGTATCTTTCAAATTCTAGGGAAACTGTTTATCATTGAGTTAAATGCTCAAAATGTTAGTTGGGAATATAGAGACAGAGTCACATGATTATATGTAGTAAGCACTTAACTCACTGGGCTCAGCCAATCAGAGTCTGAAAAAATTCATGTTGTCTTGTCATCTATCCTTAAATAATATAGTTTGTCAATTATTTAACTGAAATTTTCATTATACTTAAATATGCAAATATATTATCTGTGATATATATTTGTAAGTAGTTTGTTATATACATTATATATTATGAACTTCTGGCCTTCCTACTCTCTAGAATATTAAAAACACATATGTATAGCATAATTACATATTAATTTATGTAAAACAAATATACAACTTAACTAATCATGTAAACTATAGACTTTTGTATATATTATATGATACTGCCTTATTATTCTCCAATATTATACATAATATTCAACTGATCATACAAAATATTCAATTAATGTCTTTAGGAATGAATTAATAGTACAATAATATCAAATAAATGGTTAAATATATTTTTTTCTGTCAGATTTTCTCTTTATTCTTTGGAATTTCCTTTTTTTTCTTTTTAGAAAGTAATTTTATTAAATTATAAAAGTTTCCATTTCCGCCCCTCCTCCAACCACCCTCCCACTCCCCCACTCCCTCTCCTCCTCCCTCTCCAGCCCTAAGAGCAGTCAGAGTTTCCTGCCCTGTGGGAAGTTCAAGTTCCTCCCCCCTCCCTCCAGTTCCAGGAAGGTGAGTGTCCAGACAGACTGGATCCACAAAATCCAGTATATGCAGAGGAAACAAGTCCCAGTGTCATTGCCAATGGCTTTTCAGAAAGACTTCGGGCCAGCCACATTCAGAGAATCCCGCCACATTCAGAGAATCTGGTTGGATTGCGTCCTCGTTCAGTCCCAGTCCAACTGGCCTTGGTAATCTCCCATTAGATCCATCCTCTTTTCTGTCCAGAGAACAATCTGAGGATCTCTCATTGGACCTGGGATCCCATTTATAATCAAGTCTCCTGTAAACCCTAAAATGACTCCCTTAGTTGAAATATATTCTTCCCTGATCCCATATCCATCCTTCCTCCCTCCCCCCATCCCAGTCCACGGAGCTTTCCCCATTCCTCCCCTACTCCCTTCTCTCTAACACTCTCCCCTTCCAACAACACTCCCACCCACCCCCCCACCCCCATGCACCCGAGGTTACCTGGCACTCTTGTCTATTTCCAATCTCCAGGCGGGTAGCTACATAATTTTCATCAGGTTCACCTTCTTATTTAGCTTCTCTAAGATCATGAATAATAGGCTCAAAGACCTTTAATTATGCTTAGAATCCACATATGAGTGAATACATACCATATTCCTCTTTTTGGGTCTGACTTACCTCACTCAGTAAAGCGTTTTCTATGTCCATCCATTTGCATGCAAAATTCAAGATGTCATTATTTTTTACCGCTGAGTAAAACTCTAATGTGTATATGTTCCACACCTTTTTTTACCATTCTTCTCTTGAGGGGCACCTAGGTTGTTTCCAGGTTCTGGCTATTACAAATAGTGCTGCTACGAACATAGTTGAACAAATGCTTTTGTAGTATGTTAGGGCATCTCTTGGGTATATTCCCAAGAGTGGAATTGCTGGGTCCTGAGGGAGGTTGACTTCCAGTTTCCTGAGAAACCGCCACACTGATTTCCACAGTGGCTGCACAAGTTTACATTCCCACCAACAATGGATGAATGTTCCCCTCATTCCACATCCTCTCCAGCATAGGCTATCATTGGTGTTTTTGACTTTAGCTATTCTGACAGGTGTAAGATGATATCTCAAAGTTGTTTTGATTTGCATTTCCCTGATCGCTAAGGAGGTTGAGCATGACCTTAAGTGTCTTTTGACCATTCGAAGTTCATCTGTTGTGAATTCTCTGTTCAGTTCAGTACCCCATTTTTTAATTGGGTTAATTAGAGTTTTAGCGTCTAATTTCTTGAGTTCTTTGTATATTTTGGAGATAATATCAATAATATCAAATAAATGGTTAAATATTTGAATAAATATTTTAAAGCAAATGAACTAATTCTCTAAAACATATAATGGATAGAAGTTTACTTTCAACTTTGTTATTAAGTAAAATCAACAAAATGAAGATTTTGCTACCTGCTCATTTCTTTCTTGATATCAGTGATTTTTATTCTTTACGATTTTTTTCTCTTAGGATTGGAGCGACTTAAAGTGGATATGGTTAGTCAATCTAATTTCCTTTCTGGGAGTAGTATTTGGCATTTAACATTTTTAAAGGATTATGAAAGCAGGAAATTTAGGCTGAATTTAAATATATTGAAATATAAATTCATTAAAACTCAGTGTTCTTGGTCTATGTAGCTTTATTTATGGACTTTCTTGTAATTTAAAAATAATTAAATTAAAAATACTTATGTTTTATCTTATAATAATGCTAGTAATTGTTCTTAAGTCTATAAAATTGTGTTTGAAATGAAAGGTTTTTCAGTAATGCCTGGCATGTATATTCATAACAAAACATGTCAACAGAAGTTCTCTGTCTGGCACACTCCTTTCCTGTACTAAAAGTGCACTTCATTATGAATGGATGTTTTTTGGATTAAATTCAGGACTGAGCTGTTTTCAGAAAATTATCTCTATTTTGGCCAGCATCCCAGGGGTATTGGCATACTCTAATGGCATTCCTATAAAGGATCTCTCCATATTTCTTTGTGATCAACAATTCAGGAATCTATTTAAATGTCTTCAATATTACTCTGTTATCCTTTATCTCATGGAAAGAAAGTTTACTACATTTCTTTTCCTGTATCCTTTCTTTTTTCAGATTTAACAGACTGATATATACATCTTCAAGTCTATCACTTATAAACATTTTCTATCTTTCATAACCAGTATTTTAGTTAACAAATTTATATAAATTATTTTGCAAAAAATGCAAATAATTTTGAAAATGTGTTGAGATCATTATTCATTACTATGATTTTGTTAAGTCAGATATTTTGCCTTGCTATTGAATGAATGCATGGAGTTTAGGTTTTCTCAACAAAGTTATAGTTGTCATGTTAAAAAGTGTTTTAAGTGTAGAATACCCTCCCCCAAAAACCATCAAATATTATAGCCTGAGTCACATTCTTCAAACTACACAATTATATAAAAGATCCTGTCATAAGCTCCTGTAACTAACAGAAGGAGCCAGCCCCAGACTGTGGAAGACTGCTCAACTTTTAAGTCATGTAAAGTTACCCTGATAAAAATAAGCTTTTGAAATCTGCCAACTGGATTTCTAAAGTTTTAGCCAAGATATCGTCATTTCCACTGTTAAAAATCCATCAGATCTGGAACATATTGAACATTATATTGTTCTATTGTAGTGACATAAAATATATTTTATTGTTTAAAACTTCACAGATATTTTCTGTTCATATTTGGAAACCAATGAATTTTCATACCCTATTTCTTGCTTTTAAATGGAGATGTACCCATCCACATAATTTCAGTTACATTTTCTTCATAAGACAAAGATATGGAAGAATTTCAATATCAGGCTTCATCTTTCCTTTGCCCCTTTGTTCTGTGTATTGGATGTATGTGTATTGGACTGATATCCAGAGTTATAGAATAAATATGTCAACAACTTTAACAGAAACAAAACTGACATTAACTTGCAACAGTGAGAAGCAACCCAAGAATATCACATCATGGTCAGCATTCTTAAACAAGTTGTTTCCAACATTGAAATTCAAAAGTCATGTAGGGCTGAGGATTGCAGCTTTTTGAATTTTAAGAATTCAAATAATAAGCAAACAAACAATGCCCTATTCTGCCATTAAAAAATAGTCTTAAATCATTGATCTTTCCTATTTTAAAGTTGACAGGACAATATTTTCAACTGTAGAAATTATGTGCATTTGCTGTATTTTCTGGTATTGTGAAGTAAATGATTTCCAGAACAGTGAAGTCTTTACAGGATGTTATTTGTACAACTAAATGTATATTATAGACACACACCTCTCAAGAAGAGACACCAGTGCTTTAATTTTGTTCCATTGTTCACAGAGTTGGATGTGAGCATTCTCTTCAGAAATTAACATAGAGCTTTCTCAACAGAGACTACCAAAGTAGTTTCCATATGGCCTAGGAAATTTTTTGATAATCACTTTCTGATAGTTATTTAGAGAGGAACTTGGAGGCTCTAAGAGATGGAAAATGATGATCAAAATTACTATATAATTTTTTTAATAACATAAAAGGAATGGGCAGAGCCAGCCACCAAACCTGATAAACCATGCTAAGAAACAGAATACTTTGACCAGAAGTGCTGTCAAGTGTACTGTTCATGGTGAACTCTATGCTCTTTAAAGGTGCTTACTCCTTTTTTCAAATTGTGTCTGGCTGCCACATAGCTGCTCCAAAAAGATTCTGGAGACCTCCAAGTAAATGAGCACACTGGTCTCCTGCAGTTCTCAAAAGACTGGGCTGACACTGTACAAAATTATGACTTCCTCAACTATTAAAGTTGAAGGTATCATGCAGTGGTTACAACACAGAAGCACACATTAAACAAACAAACAAATACCTGCTGGCTGTGGGATAATGCTCTTGTACACTGTAATGATTTGTCACTTGTATTGCTTTAATAATATGCTGATTTGGCAACAGTCAGGTAGGAAGTACAGATGGGACAACCACACTAGGAGAATTCTGAAAAAAAAAAAAAGACAGAGACACAGTCATCATCCAGAAGCAGAGGAAGCAAGATGAGAATGCCTTACTGGGAAAAGGTATCAAGTCACAAGGCTAAGCATAGATAAAAATTATGGGTTCATTAAAGTAAGAGCTAGTTAGTAATTAGTCTGAGCAGTACTCCAAACAGCTTATAATTAATATAAACCTCTCTGTGTTTATTTGGGACTGAATTATCATGAGACTGGATGGGACATAAACTACTGTCAACAAATGGTACCCAAAGGTTTGGCAAGAATTTCAACCTAAATCCTGAGAAAGCTTAAAAAAAATTCTAGACAAACAAGAACAGCTTTTTGGTAACTGCCTTTTCTTCAGTAGACTCTTATTTGTTGGCATTGAGTAGAGACATGGCCCTTTTAAGGGAGATGTCCTGACAATGTTAGCAGCAAAACCTTGCAGCTCTTTTTAAAGGATCTACTACCAAACTCTAAAATTATGTTTCTGAGCATCCAGAATCAGGTTTCTTGGTTGTGGCTCGGATCTATAATCTTCACAGGGTTGTGACAAGAAATTTGGCTCCTTACTGTATGTAAATCAACCATAAAGTTAGACTCTCAACTTTAGCCTTATTGCTTAGCAGATTAAAGACTCATGTGATCAGACAAAGATATAGTTATAGAGTAAAGAGAGATTCAGAAAAAAAAATCATCTAAATTGTTTACAGTATATTTTAAAATAATGTAGACTTTGGAAAGCTAAGACAAAGGATAGAAAAAGTCCTTTAAAAAAGAAATAGAATAGTTGGTTGTGGTGTAAATCCTTTAATCCCAGCATTTAGGAGGCAGAGGCAGGCAGATCTCTGTGAGTTTTGGGCCGATATGCTCTACAGATTGAGTTTCAGGACAGTCAAAGAAATGCAGAGAAACCCAGTCTCAAAAAACCAAAAATTAAAAAATAAAAATAAAATAAATAGATTTTTTAAAAAGTTATATAAAGATGGAAAATACACAGACAATCTGAATACTGTAAGTTATTTTGCTTTATTTGAATTGTTTGACTGCTGAGGAAGGAGCAACAGCTACTAAAAAACATTTCATTACAAATGCTTCTGAATTCATCCAACCTATACATTTTTAAAACGACTTGAGTACAAGTAAATAAATAAGCTTTTGAGAAAAAGGTTCTATTTCTATTTCCACAAGAGATGAGAGGCTAGGGATTCATTCTATGTTAATAAAAATAAGGTTTGATGGAGGAGGACCCTCTCAAAAATATCCAATAGGAGCAGATGGCCCAGATGATCCAAAATTTTAGAGGTCCTCTGTTGAGATTTGCTCTTAATTCTACATCCAGAATAGCGTCAAGACTACTTGCTGAGATGATCCTGCCTCACAGAATACTCCAGACAGGACTTGACTATAAACCTCAATTTTCTTTGGGTTCCCATTAGATTATTAGGACCTCCAACCAGCATGAAGTAGCATAGAAAACTACACCCTCATCCCCAAAATATGGATTGTGGATGCTTGTTTTTGTTTAGTGTGTTGGTTACAAGTTGTTATGGATAATGGTCAGGAAAAAATGCAAAACAAAAGAGAACAGATTCAGGGTTTGTTTTGAAAAGAAAGAAAGGGGAGGTGCTGTGGGATAAATACTCTTGTACACTGTAATGATTTGTCCCTCATATAGATTTAATAAAAAGTTTACTTGGAAAATATCCAGCAGAAAATAGAGGTGGAACCACCAGACAAGGAGGATTTTGAGAGGAAGAAAGGCGGTGTCACAGTCATCTGGGAATGCCCTAGTGAGAAAAGATATTAAGCCTTATGGCTAAATGTAGATGAGAATTATGGATTAATTTAAGTTGCAAGAGATAGTTAGCATGAGCAATATGTCAATCAGTTTATTATTAGTATAACCCTCTGTGTGTTTATATGCGACTGAATGGCTGTGGGACTTGGTGGTACAGAAACTTATATTTACAAGTAAATAAATATTTTAAAAAGTAACTTATATTAATCATTTATAGACTCTTTTATTGTCTGGACCTTGGCAAGATATATTGGCTAAAGATCATTGTGTCTATGAGTGTTGGCATGCAAGACAAATCTTGCCTGCACGAAGACTCACTCTCCTTACCTCCTCTTTCCAATCCCACTTCTAATTTTTATCAGAGATATTGATTTTACTTAGCTGTTTGTTTCTTAGAATTAAGAATACTGATAAAGACCTTGTTACCTTTATCAAAACGAAGTTCTTAATGAGTAAGTAAGAAGACACAGTGATAGAGTATATAAGAGTGCTTGTTTTAAATCATTAATTCTCTCTCTCTCTCCTTTGTTTCTTTTTCACTTATTCTTTTTCTGCCTTCCTCCATTTCACCTTCTTTCCTTCTTTTTATCTTCTGCTCTGTACAAACATATAGCTGGTGGGAGCACATCCTGGACAGGCTGGTACCAGTCATGCAGGCGGGAAAGTCAGGCGGGTGGGTGACCAGGTGGCAGATAAAAGACTTACAGGACATAGTAAATAAACATAAGACTGAATATAAAGATGAACATTTATTAAGTAAGAGGCAGAGAGACATGGAGACACGTGTGCACACACCAAAAGAGGGGACAGAAGGAAGGGGTTAAGATGGCTACGGAGAGGTCAGAAGTGGCTGGGAGTGGGCGTGGCTTACCCCTTAAAGGGACCAGAGACCAAAAGGAATAACAGGTAGAGTCATCAACACCTCAAAATTAATCATGTTATCTATCCCTGCTTTAACTTTTCATTCATTTTCTTCAGTTTCGTTCTGCACAACCACCATCATGTGTTTGTTTTGATGAACATTAGTTTTCAATACTACTTTTCTAGCAATTGAATATGTCACTATCAGTCTGTAGTATCAGAGAATACCTTGTTTCTTCTCCTCATTTGTTTTATTCTACCAGCGTCCTTTTAAATTTCACCAGAGAGTTTGGTACTTACTCAGAAGTGCAGGGGATTGCCTGTGGAATCCCCATCAAAAGTTTCACTAGAGGATAAACACTCAAAAAAAAAAATCAGATAATCTGCTCATAGGTAGGTTGTTTTTTTTAAATGCAATGAACAGAATGTAACAGAAGATGTAAATATATAAATATATTTTTAACTGTTAATTCAATAAAAACATTGCATGATAGAACAAGGTAAAATGTATTCAAGAACCATTTAAGCATTACTAATACTATATTTGTTAAAAAATGTTCTGGAGTAACACAATAGTCACGAAAAGAGAGGTTAGACACATCTGAAGGTGCTAATTTTTTTATCAAATGTTCTACATGAGGTACTTCTTAGAATAAATTAGGTAAAATATGTTCTCATATATTTATCAGTTTATAAAAATATTTTTTTGCTTAAGAAGTTTTATGTATGTGTATATATACATATATATGTATATATACACACACATATATATATGATCTGTTGTTTATTAGGTTTCTTCCCTGTTTTGTTCCCTTCCATTCCTCATAAATTCATTTGTTTTCCTCTTTCAAAGAAACCCATTGAAAATATTTTTATTAACAAACAACATTTTTAAGTCCTTTATATTGTCTATACATTTTATTGTTTATTTTTGATAATGTAAGTTAATTACAAATTATCTCCCTTCATTTTCAACCCTTTGAATCCTGTCATGTATCCTTGCCTCTTTTTCAAATTTATGACCTCTTTCCTCTTAATTGTTATTGCATATAAATTTGTATTTATATATTCATACATATTTCTAAATAATCCACACCCATGGCTATAATGGCCCACCTGAAAGTGATTCTTTATGTATTGTACAAAATATCTTGTCTTTGTAGTTTATCCATAAAAATAATCATACATGATTTTTAATTGATCTTATAACCAGCACATATGAAAAAAAAATAAACTCTGAAAATCTATAGATAGTATGACATACTGATTTTTGTCTCTAAATTATGAAAGGCAGTAAGAATTAATATCATAATTGATTTAAAATGTTTTTCTGTTAATCTTTGGTAAAATAATATCACCTTCATTAATTGGTATTACTTTGTATAAGAACAAAATAAAAATAAACTTTTTGGCTCCATGATCTTATTCTTCCGTCTGTAGCACGATATTGCAGATGGGTTTCACACACTGTTATTCGCTTCCCTGTATTTGCTCACTAGCAGTTAGGGATTCTTTGATCTCCAAGGTTGCTGTTGTATAATTGATCAAAGCTTTGAACCAGAGGTAGAGCATTAAGAGCTGAGATTCTGAAATGTCAGTCCATCCTTCTCTCTTTGAGCATGCATGTTTGTGGACAGATTATTAAATTTATTTTAAAAAGAAGAAACAATAGCTCAATTCAATATCATTAGAATACAACATAAAGAGGTTTCAGTAGCTATTACAGGAGACAATTTGGACATACGTTTAGATACCTTAAAATATAGACTTATTTCTTCACAAAAACCACGTGATTAATTTTGTTCTTGTATTATGAAAATGAATAACAGCCAAACCTATTATACTGACATAAATCTACTAGTATAAAATGAAGTCAAAGTCCTTGAGGTTTTAGGAGTTTGAACATTACGAATAATACATATTTCATGGCAGAAGAACTCTGGCAGAGGTCATTTCAGATCCTTGGAATTTCAATGCAGCGTCTGCTTTCTACCTGCTGACCATGGTTCTGAAAGAGACAGAGAGACCTCGTGAAGCAAGTGTCATCCAGACTGCAAACACTGACTTCTAAAGTGTATGTGTGAGGATCTAGCAGTGAAAGTGAGTATGCAGGAGCATGATCTATTGCTCATGATGCTGCCAAGACAACATTGATTTGATTGTCTCAACCGAACTTAATTAAAGTGCGGTATAAGGTGTTCCTGGAACCACTACCGTGGAAGTGAACTCTGCAGTCATGTAACTGGGAATGGTGACCCAGTTGGGCAGGACAGAAATGCAATAACTTTTTTTAAAGCTTTATTTCAACTGCAAAAATATTTGAGCCACATTTAAGGGAAAATAAACTCACTGAGACGATAAACTGCATATTTCTAGAGGCCATATATGTAAGAATACTGATTATTTTTCTTGTGAGTGGATACATGCCCCAAACTTCTGACAGTCTATCGTAGGAATGAATACACAGGAAACACTGCTCCTTGTGTTGAGAATCCACATCTGCTGTCTCTCACACTCCTTCACCTGTTAAGGCTTTGGTGTAGGCCACTCCCCCAACTCCTGTTACTTATCTTTCTTCTTTGCTCCTTTCTCCACTTCCTCCGTCTGCTTTTCTCTGTTTCCTCTCACATCTGTGCTTGCACCTCCCTGGCTTTCCTTCTGAGAGCTGTTAACGATCTGGTAGTCCTCAAGGAGTGTGTGTCCCATCTGCTTTGCCGTTCTCTTCACCATTGCTTTGATGCCGATGCTGTCAATATTGTAGGCAGTGAGGCCAACATAGATAGCGGAGTTCACCTCGTTGTGTGTAGCTTCTCCTGCACTGTGCCCATACTTTTATCGGTTTGTACATTTTCTGCAGACACGTTACTGACGATGCGTTTAGCCTCACACTTCAAACCCTGCCAGACAGTTGAAAATCCTTGAACAGTACTCGCTGCCACAACCATGGCACCAAACCAGAGTGGACTTCCCATCTTTGTCTGTCATAAGAGATTCTGGAACGAATTTGCTTCCATCCTTCTTGACATGCGGAGCGAGCTCTTTGCCAATGTAATTTGCTACTGTATAGACGCCATCAACCAGGAACTGGCTGACTTTCGCTGCTCCTCCAGTTGCCTGCTTTGCTATGCAGAGGCCCCTAGTGACAGCTGGACTCACTTCCACCGTTTTTTCCTCTGGTTGAATGGGCTCTTGGAGTTTAGAAGCTCTTTTTTTGGATTGCTTTGCCAGTAAATTCAGCACCTTTGACCCAGCTCACCTAGGAATCACCTGACAGAATGTTGTGGGCCACTTTCTCGCTCCATTCAGGTAGTTCTTTCAATTTTCTTCTGAACTTGGCTCATAGGGCACAATCTGACTCAAATTAACTTTTTCACTTGAATTATCTTTAGTCTTCTTCCCAGGCTTTCCTTTATGGCATGCATCCTTGCTGCCTTGGTCTGTTAAAGACTCTGAAGAACCCTACTGCCTGATATTGGTGCCAGAACCTTCTTTCCGTGGCTCAGAGGGGTGACTTGCTCTCCCAGGGGTCTGGAATTCATCTTCTCCTTCTGTTCTATTCCAGTTTTCCTGGAGCCGAAGGTCAGACATCTGCCTCAACAGATCCTCAAATAGCTCTGTCTTCTTCTGGGAACTCAGATGATAGAACGACCCCTACGAAGCACCCTGCGGCTTGTAATGGTGTCTGGAAACACGTGGTCTCCCGCGGTGCACTTCAGAACTGGCGACCTGTCAGAACTAGAGGGTACAACCCGTCACACACCTGGAGAAACCCAGGAGGGCAGTTGAGAACCATATCCAGAGAATTATCCAAGATTCTCACGATGTGCAGGTACCCAGGGTATGACGGAGCACTAACTTCTTTTGCAGGATTCACAAAAAAGATCTGCACTCCGTTTGGTATCAAAATCAGCTCCTCTGCCTCGAGACCTAAGGACTTGAGATGGGGAGACTGGGAACAGTTCCTATAGAAGTCTTCTCCCACCGAGGAGATCTCCCCGGAGTCTGTTCCGTAGGAAAGTGTGCAGTGACCCTCAGGAGACTGGGGGTGTAGACTGGGGGTGCTTCAGTGGGACAGCAGGGCGAAGCGGGACAGAAGGGCCCAGCAGAAGGTGCAGCACTTGGCCTGTCACCTGTGGCACCTGCAACAGAGACAATCCCTCCCATCTACTTCAGCAGGCTGGGGGGCTGCTGAACTAATGGAATCTGGCTCTGGGGGACTTCTTGCACGTATCTTTAGGAGGTAACTCTGGGTTTAACTTGGACACATCCTGAAGGTCATTCCTTAGAGATGTGGCAAAGCCCTTCTCTAGGATCTCTAGCCTGGTGCGGACATTCTGAAGTGTTTCTTTCATCTTCTGTTGCATATGTCTCGCAGACTCCCATTCAGGGCCTGTGCACCCTGGCTCTGCTGCCGCGCACTGATGCCCCTAAGCAGGTGTCCTATTCCTTGCTTGTAGTAGTTCTTTGCTTCTTCCTTCTGTCCTAGCTCATCCGTGTTCAGCCCTTTATTGACAAACAAAAAGGCCTTCTTGTATGCTTTCTTGATGATCTTAATCTCAGCAGGTTCTCCATCTTTTGCAGAATAAATACAAGCCTTGCCATAGCAGCCTTGTCCAGGAGGATTACACTGCGGTCCACAAAATTAAGTTCTATTTTCCAGGAACCACTTCCAGAAGGCTCAAGGGATGCCAGCGGTCTGCTCCGAGCCGAGAGTCCACTGAGAGCATGCGCACACAGGCCTGACACCCTCCGGCCCCAACCAGACCCTGCAACAGCTTTTTATTTCCCTTAGTTCACCTGTTTCCTTAACATTACCCTGTATATCAATGATTTCTACTCGACTAAGTTCTCAGCAGAATTCTGAAGATTAAATCAATGTTTTTAAGGTATGAAGAACCAATTGCTAATCTACAACAGGGTTTAATACAAAAAATACATTTTGGTAAAAGTATTTTAATTTCCTTATGCATATAGATATCAAAAATAAAATAGAGTAAATGTTCCCTTTTAGTGGAAAATATATTGACATTAGAAATCATTACAATTTCTCTCAGAAAATAATATTCCATTTCCATTTCCTACTCTTTTACTTCCACGGATCCTACTAAAGTACCACATATTTAGAGAGAGAGAGAGAGAGAGAGAGAGAGAGAGAGAGAAAGAGAGAGAGAGAGAGATAAACTAGATAATTTAGTTTGACTCATTGAAAGAACTTTTTTTTTAAACAAAAGCATGCTATTTTTAGAAAATGAAACTATGAAGCTTAACTCTGAGCTGATTTAGGAGGTCCTTCTGTCTATCTGTTGCATTTATTGGTTAATGAATAAAGAAACTGGCTTGGCCTATAGCATGGGCAGAGAAAGGCTGAGTTAGAAAGAAGCCATGGAGCCGCCAGAGACGGATGCTGTGAACTTTGCCATAAGCCACAGCCAGCTGGCGATATACAGATTAATAGAAATGGATTAAATTAATATGAGTTCGCCAATAAGAAGGTAGAAATAATGAGACAAACAGTGATTTAATTAATACAGTTTCTTTGTGAATAGTTTGGGTCCAAGCTAGCCAGGCAACCGGGAACTAACAAGCGGCCCCTTCCGACATTGATCATTAGGAGCTTTTGAAGGATAAATAAAAGTAATATATTGTAAAGTGGGGCAAACACAGGTTTCATTTCCAAAAAAGGATTTTTTTGAACACACAATTTTGAACTGATATTTTCTCTGTGATGGTCTCTCTTTCTCTGTCTCCCCCTCCCTCTCTCTTTCTCTCTTGCCCTTCCTTCCCTTTTCTCTCCCTAGGAGTTATTCTATTTAGCTTTTACATAATTTACCTTTTTTCCATCACAATGGATTTCACTTATTTTCTATAGTATTTGTTGTGGCTCAAGAAGAGTTTAGAAATACAAACACAATCTAAATAATATTAAGTACTATTTTAAATGTCATTTAATTCATTTACAGAATAATTTGGATGTCAACATTCATTAAGTCTTTTTATTCAAGGGTGGCACCTTGTTATTATCCAATGTAAAGATCCTTTTTGAAGCCAAAACTAATCTCTAACTTGTGAATAGCTAACTCCTTCTACATATTTTCGAAACCTTTTCAGTAACTCCTACTACACCGTTGATGCATGTGGCACAGGAATTTCTAAAAATAAAAAAATAAACTGATTATAAAAATATTTTGTTTCAGTGCTTTACACATTACACTGCCTGATAACCAGCTCTTCTAATGACCAATTTCATGTATCCTATATTTTGTATTGATAGAAACAAAGTCTTTCTATTTCTCTGTTTTTGAAACATTTATTATCTACAGTTGGGAGACAAACTTACCTTTCTAGTCTTGTATTTTATAATTCTTTATCATTTCTCAGCATTAACAACACTTGTTTAAAATAGTTTTTGATGAATATGCATTGAATTATGGTGCAGTTTTATTTTAACTTTGTTGTGATTTGCCTTTAGGTAAAATGCGAAAGAAGCATGGAAGCCACAATATATTGTTTTTCTCTCAGCACACAAAGGCATACACTCTCCAACCTGTGCATATATATAGCCTTGTACAACAGTAGAACCATTAGGAATATTGAACATCTGAAAATGATAATTCTGTGGGTGTATTCTTTTGTATAAATAGATATTTTATAAGATAACCTTTGCAGATCTTTATACAAAGAAAAATAGTGTAATTAAAACTCACATGTACAAAAGCTTACAGAAATAGAATAATAAAAGGTTTTATTTTATATCTGTATGAATTTATATACATTATTTACTGGAAATAAAACATTTGATTAGAATATATATATATATATATGTATTAAATATGAAACTCCAAAACTGTATTTTTAATTAAGTTTTTGAGATTGCATTTAAATCTTTAGTTAATCATTGTTTATATTGTATGGAATCAAGTTCAATTACCCCATATTTTTTAAAGAATACTTCATCCAGTTGGTTTGGCAAAGGTAAGTCTTCAATCCAATTCGTTGATATTTTGCATTATCACTAAACAAGCTGTCATTTTTGTGTTTCCTTTTGCCTATATAGCATACAGTTGTATTGAGTATCTTGGGATTGTGTGTTTATGACCTGGCAATAATTTACTTACTTTGTTTTTTTTTTTTTTTTGAGACATGTGAAGGTTGAATTCACCTACCATATATTGCTAGACATGAATAGAATAAAAGCAAAGAAAACATGGCATTTTGTAAGGTTTTACCCCATTAAATGTCTCAGTTTCTCCTGTTGTTTGACACTAGGCATCACTTACTAAACCCAAGTTCTCTCAGCAAACATTCTAACATTCTAGACATTCTGTGTGTGCCAATCACAGTGCTGAGCACTCAGGATACAAAGTCAAATAAAATGCCTACTCCTCCTGAGAAGACAAAGTTGCTACAGATGTAAACAAAAAAAAGTCAATGGCTAAATTTCAGTGAAGTATGGGACTGGATGTCGAATGTGACAACTGAGAAAATTATTTACCTCATTTTTCCACTCTGATAGTTAAAGTTTTTTTTTTTCTAAAATTCATCAAAGAAATGACTTTCCATGATATTTTTAACTCTGGCTGAAGTAAACATTAAACTCCACCTGCCCCATGACAACTGATTTTAAGCTAGAGTAGTGGGTCACTAGGGGAAATAGAGTGATAAGTGTTGAAAGGAACGAAGAATGTGAAGATTTCATTTCCCAAAGTAGAAAACTAGACAGGGGACAGAAGTCCACAGGAACAACACAGCAAGGATGTCCAAAGCACAGGAGGATTGCACATTCGAAATGTCTAGACACATATGCTAGTTATACTGGCTTAGGTATCTTGTTATTATTTGACACTTGAATAAGAATATTCACTTCTGTAGGAGCAAAGAGTCTAGGATCCTGTCTGTGCATATAGCTGAAGAACAATTTACACAACTTGATCAATTTTTTGTTGGTGCTGGAAAGTGCTTTGACTTTTCCTAGCAGCTATATGAGGGTCTTTATTATATCACTGTATAGCTGGTATTTCATCAATCTCTGGGGTGAGCAAACTTGACATTGACACAGGTATGTCACCAGCCATCATCTGTCCAAAGGGAAAGTTGGTTGTGTCATCAGTGTTCCTCTGCAATAAAAGCAATTATTTCCCACTAGAGAGCCAAGTATCTAATGGATGAAGACAAAGAAAAAAACACTTATGTATCTCAGTCTAAAGACATGAGAGAAAAGAGAAACGATGACACTGAGTTGAAGAACTCTCTTCTAGTTTTTTAAACGGTAAATTCAGAATAGACATATTTCTTGATGTGTAATAATTGTATTTCACTAAGATGGAAATAAATTCCTATTAGTATAAATTTGACAACTTTCTAATATAAGATAAGCAAACATAACAAAGTTCAGAAATAAAGGAAAATTTGGAATCTTTATTTCAAAAATAAACAAAAAAAATAACTTTGATTCATCACCTTCTAAAGTAGGTATTGTTGGACTCTGCCATGGTAACTCATGTTTGTGAGCTCAGCACGTGGGTGGCTGTGGGAGACAGCTTCAACTTCAGGTTAGAGGGTTCTAGAACAACTTAACTACAAGCAGATGTTTTTTTGAAAAAAACAAAAATAAAGCAAAAACAAAAAGTGGATGTCACTAATCAGAAGATATATTTTCTTTGCTACTATGTTCAATTTTGACAATAAAGTTCTAGAGGGAGATTATTTTTAATAAAAATATTTTCCAATGAGAAATATTTAGAAATCCATTAGAGAGTAGCTGGGCAGAGGTGGTACATTCCTTAAATCCCAGCATTCGGGAGGTAGAGGCATACAGATCTCTGTGTGTTTGATGACAGCTTGGTCTACAAGAGCTAATTCTAGGACAGTCTCCAAAACTATAGAGAGACCATGTCTTTTTTTTTTCATTTATTTATTTATCTATTTATTAAAAATTTCCACCTCCTCCCCGCCTCCCTTTTCCCTCCCCCTCCCCACCTTCCTCTCCCTGTCTACTCCTAAGAGCAGTCAGAGTTCCCTGTTCCGTGGGAAGTCCAAGGTCCTCCCCACTACATTCAGGTCTATAAAGGTGAGCATCTGAACAAACCAGGCTCCCACAAAGTCAGTCCATGTAGTAGAATCAAAACCCAGTGCCATTGTCCTTGGCTTCTCAGTCAGCCTTCATTGGCAGCCACATTCAAAGTGTTCAGTTTGATCACATTCTCCATCACTCCCAGTCCAGCTGGTGGGATGGAGGAAGGGTGGATATGGGAGCAGAGACCATGTCTTGATAAAAACAAAGAAAAAGAAAGAATGAAAAAAAGATATCCATTAGAGAGTCAAAGAAAATTCCATTAAATCTTCATCATCAATTCAGATTTTACTAATTCTGTTTCCTTCTCAGATTATGTACAGTCTTAAGCATCAAAATAAAAATTTTCATGTGGACATAGATGAATTTAAGGACCACTTCAAATAAGAGTTAGCAAGCTGCATCATAACTAGAGATTTTTTCTATAATATCCTATATTTTTCTTAACAGCGATTTCTTAAAAAACTTTTAAATCTATTATATGAATGAGGAAGAAAGCAAACATACAAATTCTCTGCATCCAAACAATTCATAAGATCTGAAGTTATCTCTAGCTTTCCTTTTGTTTATTTGGATTAATACTGACCTGGTATATTTGATATTTGATTTTATTCAAAAATTCATTTGCACATGAATTTTAAATGATGGCCTTAATGATAAGTTCATAATTTATTGCTTTCTCACTTTGTACACAACCATAATAGACAACATGTGATTTTACCTTCCAAATATTCACAAAATCCTGTAAGGCATATATCCCCCTTTAATACTAGAGACAACTGAGATTCTTGAAACCTAGGACTCAAGTTACCCTTATGGCAAGAAGTAATCATCTAAGCATGCAAATTTTCACTTCCAGAGAAATATCTTCATGTATTTATACACAAAATTTCTCTGGGTGCTTGGTGACCTAGACAAAACAGATACTAATAAGTCCATTTTGGATGAAGAAATCAAGGAAAAGTTTAAATTTCTCATTTAACAATGTATTGACTGAGATTTAAATTGTGTCAAGATTCCTTGCTACACACACACTTATATATGCATAAATACTAAGCAAACTAACTTCAATAAATATATTGAATATTCGGTAAATAATGAATATATTGACTATTCAATAAATATTTTTGCAGTCAAATTTTTATCCAACTCTACAAAATTTCTTTCCTTTTATTTTTCTCCTTTTCTTACTCTGTACAGTTCTAAAGGAACAAGACTCTTTTGTGTAGCTTTAGTCAAACACAGCTGGTTCATTTGAAGCTTGTAATTAGTGGCATCCTTTTTAACTGTGGGACAGCCAGCATGATCACAATTCTACCCTTCCAACTCACAGCATCCTAAGCCATTACTCTTCTCCCATTCTGTCTCACAGAAGTGGAGGAAAGATACATGAAGAACATGATCACTTGTTGCCTTTGTGATTCCCAAGCAGTTTTGGTGGAAAAAGTACTGATTTACAGATTTCAAAATATAAACACTAAAGTAGGCATGTAGGCATTTTATTTTAAAATTGGGTGTTTATTAAAATAAAATGCAAGCATGGCAATTTTATTAAGAGTTATAACTTTGATAAATACAATATAATACAACATAGTGTATTTTTGAAACATCAAAATGTAACATTATATAATTGAAAGTTCTTCTCTCTATAAAGCAAATATTATCAGAAAGTTAGGCAATGTGGTAAACCTATGTGTAAATGTGTACATATTTGTGTTGTGGGTTTGTGTGATAGGTAAGTACATTGCAGCTTTGGAAAATGCCATCATATAGAGTTAATAGGATAGACTGAGTTAATAGGCCAATCAGTGTATAATTAATGTAGACTTTTGTGTGTTTTTTTTTTTTTTTTTTTGAGACTGAATGACTGTGGGTCAGGGCAGGGTAGAAGCCTTTGTCAACACAGGTGTCACATTTCTCTCTTATGTCTCTATTATCCTCTTTGGGAAGCAGCTCAGTTGATGGAAAACTACAGCTCTATTGTACAAGAGAACTACTCTCCACTCAAGAGTGTGCACAAAACTGTGCACCTTTAGGGGAACCAATGTCCACATAAGCTCACCCATGGTTCTGCAATTTCCGACCCTCCTCTCTCAATGTTCTCTGCTGACATTGCTCTTCCTGATGGTGGAGATTCCCTTTTGTAATTTTAAATAACTTACTGTGTGAATTACTTTGTTTCTATGAATGTGTATTATCTCATTTCCCTCAATAGACATTAGTATTTGTGGAATCATCCTTCATATTTTCTTTATAAGATTAAAAAAGTAGGAAAATATCCAGTTTTATTAACCATTTTTAGTGTGGTTATTGCTTCTCCCTGATGAAATTTATGCTGAAGAACATAAGGACCAATAACCTCCTTTCATCTCTTGTCTTTTTCAGTGCACAGAAGAGTTAAGGGACATGGTAAAAAAAATTTAAAAAATCAGTAAATATTTGTTAATCAAAACAGTAAAATAGTACAGTTTGCTAAGAACAGCTGGATACCTTAAGTTTATAAGAAAATGCTATATAGTTCCATTATCATAGATGATTTTGAGTTCCTTGACTGCAATAAGGACATAAAGAGATGGGGTAAATGTCTTTCAGGAATGATTATTTACATTATATTCAGAGAAAATTTAATGTACACTATATTATGAAACTATTGGATTGAATTAGGTTTAAGAAATTCTATTTTATTCACTTGTAGTACCAGATGCTTGAAATTCTAAGCACTTGGAAAGCTTAGTCAGGATTGTCAGTTGAATGCAAACTTGAGATACTCAAAGAGAGTCTCACTCTGCTTTTGCCCTGTTGGTCTCTCTCAGTCTTTCTCTCTCTTTGTGTGCATATATACTATATCATTTTCATTTGTTATACTTATTTAAAAGAAGGGCTCTTGGTGCTGAAGAGATGGCTCAATGATTAAGCACATGCTGCTCTTCTAAAGTTAGTAGGCTAGACACGATAGCTCAAAAATTGCACGGGTCTCCAATCCAAGGGACTACAAAACCCTCTTCTGGCTGTGTAGTCACTAGACAAGCACATGGTTAACAGATATATGCACAGTCAAAACACTCATACACAAACAATAGAACTCATTTTAACAATTTAAAGAAGAAACAAGCTTTTTTGTTTTATTGTGTTAGAGCTATACATTGTGTTAGTTTAAAACACATAACAAGTCTTTAAGAGGCATGCACATGTTATAAAGACAATATTGCAATATTTATGAGTTAAAAACACTATTTCACATTTTGTTTCTAAATAAATCATTCCTTTCCATCTAATGTGTAGGGGCTGAGAAACAGACTGTCCTCTGAGAGATTACGTATAATATCTTAATTCTCTCTATATTTGAAGCTCTATAAAATGTCTTCTTTCTACCATCTTTTCACATTTTATTAAATTTTTCTTATTCTCGACTCTGAGAATAACTTTCCAAATAGATATTAAACAGTCAACTGGCACCTTGTTCTATGTTGCTTCACACAATCTCTTTTAGACATCAATGTGCCATTAAGTATAATTTTTGGAAAGGTAAACCAAAAATAATGTGTAATGTTGATACCATTGACTTAGACTTCAATTGAGTATTCTAGTCTCCAGATAACTATATGATTTCTTTCTTCATAGTTTCCCTTGCTTTATTGTCAGTATCCATCTCCACAACTTTATCATCATTTCCCAGTAAGACATCGTTTTAGTCATTGCTTTTCATTATGAAATTTAGAAATAGTACTAGCTTTAGTTATTTAATTGATTTAAATATATATCTATTGTATTATTTTAGAACAGATTATAAGTAAATTACCAATTAAATTCATTCATTTACTTTACATCCTGACTATAGCTTCCCCTTGTCCCCTCCTCCAATTCTCTCCACCCTCTTTTTGAGTCCCTTTTCTACCTCCCGTCATTTTCCTTCCCCATCCTCTACTCTTTTCTTATTCAGAAAAAGGAAGGCCTCCCAAGAAAGTCAACACAGCATGGCATATCAAGTTGTGGTCGTGTTGACAATGGTTTCTGTCCTTCCCAGTCTTGCAGCCATTCAGTCCCAAAGAAACACACGGGGGCCTAATTGATTATAAATTGGTTGACCTATTAGCTCAGGCTTTCTTATTAACTCTTATAACTTACATTAACCCATAATTTTTGTCTGTGTTAGCCACATGGCTCTTGGTACCTTTTATCAGTGAGGCCTTCTCATCATTTTTTTCTCTGTGTCTGGGTGACGACTGCAGACTGACACAATTTCGTTCTCACATAATTCTCCTGTTCTGGTTGCCCTGCCTGTACTTCCTGCCTGTCTACTGTATAATCAGCATTTTATTAAAGCAGTACAAGTGACAAATATTTACAGGGGAGAAGACCATTGTCCTATAGCAGTGGTAGGACTAAGCTCTTCTTAGAGTATTGGCCTCATATGAAGAATAATGCCAGCAGGAAATAATGATACATTAAGGTCTGGACCAATAGAATAATCTCAATCTTCAAAGTGTATGCAATAAAATTCTGAAATAAATTATATACTCTGCTATTCACAATAGGGAAATTGAATATTGAAGCACTTAAGTAATCTTTCATAACATTTTGAATAGAAAATCACTAATCTTCAAGTACCTTTTGATAGATTTTTCCACTGAAGTAATGATATAATAAAATAGAAGAGATGTTTATTTCACTACTTTGGAAGACCCAATGAAACCAGCATCTTAGAAGGTAGAGTCCTTAAAATGGTTAAATAAATGCACTTGATGTCATTAGAGTCTAAGAAGTTTTGATGGGTTCATGTGATATCTATTTGGTTCACAGTTAATGATTATTTGCAAGTGTATATTAGGAAATGAGTAGTTGTTAATTAAAATATGGAGCTGGAGGGATTGCTCAATGGTTCAGCATACTTTCCACTCTTGTAGGGGACCTGAGCTTATTTCCCAGCATTCCCATTACAACTCACAGCCATGCTCAAAGTCCAGTTCTAGGGGACCCAATGCCTTCTCCTGTCCTCCACAGTCAACAGAAGCAATTGTGTTGCAAATACTTATGTGCAAGTAACATATTCATACACATAAAATAAAATAAGTAGGTCTACGAAAATTAAACTGTGCTTCTCTTGTGGTGACAAAAAGGCATGAATGATGGTGTAAACTGTGATGGCGTGTTCATACAGAGTTACATAGTCATAGTAGAAAGATTACTTTGTACTGTGACAAATCCCTGATTAGCATCCTTAAGGAGGCCAGAAGGTCCCACAATCCCTGAAACCAGAGTAAGAGATTGTCATTACTTACATGGTGGGTGCTGGAAATATACTCAAAACTTTCCTGACCCCAAAATGATATTATAGCAGTTATCTCTGATTATTTGTCACCACTGTGGACATGTATGACCAGTTGAATTTGTTCAGAATACTACAAGCAGTTGTGCTGACTTGTTTTGGCAAATAATAGGGAACATATTGTTGTGGGTATGATCATTCAGTCACAGTCATTTAGATCTGCTTACAATTTAAGTCAATAAATTAAAGATTACATTTAAATCAATAACTACTGGACAAGGCAAATTATCTTCTATAACCTGGGAGGAATTTTCCCAATAAGGAAAATGCCTTACAAACAAAGTTAGGATTTTAACAAATGCAAAGAATTCTGACTCCAGGTTTACTAGAATCAAGGCAGCAACTTCAAATACTGCTGGTTCTAGTCTTGTCACTGTCCTCCCTCCCAATTTGAGAACATGGGACATTCCATCCCTCATAATTTTTCAAAGAATTTTCACAATCAATCCTTCTCTGTCCCTGTCTGTTTCTCCCTCTGTAAACACAAATGTACATTTGCAGGTACCCCTCTTGGCATATATAAAAATGCATAAACATATCCATACTTATAAAATAGCATGCATAGTTGGTTCTGTTTCTGTGGAAAACTTAATTACCACAGTTCTCTTGATTGCATTATGTGATGGTTTTGTTTCCATTGTGTCAGAACTTCTATTAAAAGAGTCTTTGCATTAAACGTTCAGCAAAATTAACTAAATGAGACTTGTGGATATCTTCCAAAAGTGGACAGCTACAATACTGCAGTCCCTTTCTGGGAAGTCCTTTAAAGATATTGATGAAGAGACATTCTTTTATTTGGCAAAACCTTGGGCAATGTGCCTAGATATAGATTTTACTTGGAAGGGAAAACAGCTAGAGAAGCAATTATGTGCCAATTCATGGACTACAGTCTGTTATTTAACTTACCACAAGAGATTTGAAAGGAAGAGGACTGCAAAGTCAGTGACTAGGAATTCTGGACAGAAGTATGTGGACTCAGATGTTTGAAAGGGTGAAAAATTGGGAAGATATTTGTGTTCTGTGTGGTTGCTTGTCCAAAAAAGACTTCATAAGAAAAACCATTTCATGAAAATTGGAAAGCATATCATTCACTGCAGATATGATCTGATCGGTTATTTCCCATTCACTCTACCATCATGCAACAGGGTCAGAAATGAAGTAGCTACCATTCATTCAGAGCTGTGGCATGGGGTCATTGGCTAGATTTCACTCACCAAATCTAGGCTGACCTAACTTTCACAACTGATGGTTTCTGTCACATACCAATGGATCTCCATACTGGTCCACCAGTACAGAATGACACTCAAGACACGGAGGTAAATAATGGGTCTGCACCCATGACACTGGACACAGATTTGATAAGTCAGATACTTTGTGGCCTGTTGATTACATTAAAACATTTTCATTGTAATTGAGAAAATGTTTTGATCTTATTGATATAGCTCTTAATTTGGGATGTAATTTTGCTTTGTTATATATAATGCTCCTACCCAAATTGTTATCTGAAAACTTACTGATTGACTCGTCTATAGCAACCGGTAAATTTCTTAACATTTCTTTGAGCTAAGGAAATTGCACCATAGCAAGGGAAGTGCAGTATGTTATTGCTATTTCCAGGTCTGGTCATATTCTCCACTATTAACAGCTTAACAATCCAATGGGATAGCCCACTGAAGACTCAATTACAGTGTCTCAAGGTGAAATGCCTTGGAGAGAAGGTCAAGGTTTCCTAGAAGGCTGTATATGCTCAAAATCAGTGTCCAATATATCCAAAAGTCATATATGTAGGAAATCAGTAAATGTGAGGGTGTGTTCCAGAAAGTCTCTATTAACAATACCTACCTTTCTCCTCAACAAACATGTCCTTCCTGAATGCATGTTATTGAGATATGTTTGACTCTGTTTTTATTACTAAAGAAAAAATATCTCCAACAGGAAAGATACAGATAATAATGTATACTATGGTACAAGAAGGCTTTGGGGTGCAGTCTTTGTTAGAGCAGGGAGGTCTTACTATTTCATTTTCCCTCAATGTCAAAGACCTTTATTAAGATGAACTAACATTGGAGATCAGTATACTGACAGAGACAAAGTTTGACTTGAATAACTTTTCTACTCCTGATTATCCCTGTCAGTATACATATATGTTTGTGTGTTTAACCTCAGATATCTAGGCGGGCACATATGTGTATATAGGGAAGTGTGTGGAGGCCAGTATTGACGTTGGGGATCTTTTATCATCATTTCTTTACCTTCATTTTTGATAAGAGATTTCTTATTGAATCTTGAGATAATCAATTTAGGATAATCAATTTGGGTCTAGACCACAAAGACCCAAAGATCTTCCTGCTTCTATCTCCCTAACAGTAATATTGCAGGGACTTGCTGCTATGCCTGGCTTTAATGTAGGATATGAACTCAGTTCTTTATTCCTATAAATGCTATACATGTATTATCTTGCTACACCCATGATGGGAATCTTTAATAAGAAATAATAGAATTTTATCATATTTCTGTTGATAGAGAGAACACACAGGTTGTCATTGTAACTCATGTATCTGTGTAACTACTTAGCCATCCATCACCTATGTATCATCTATCTAAATATCTATCTAGCATCTGTCATGTATCTTTCACCTATCTTTCTCTCTCTCACCTATCCATCTGTTTATTTCTTCAACCACCCACCCATCTACCTACCTACATACATATATACCATTCTACCTGTTTATGTATCAAGAGACTTTAAGAATTCAGTCTGAAATATTTAGGGTAGGCCAACCAACTAGGAATTCCAGTAGTAAATATTGTGGTTCCGTATCAGAAGAAATTATAGAGGCAAAATTATTTCTGCTTCTAGAAAATCCACTACATGTTTTAGATATCTTCAAATGGTTGGATGTGGGAAACACATATTTTAGAATGGTATCAGGTTTATTGAAAGGCTGGTTTATATTGTTATGACATTTAGAAAAAAATTGTTTTCACATTAAATTCCAAACTGGTATTTTAAAACAAACAAACAAAACAACCAAATAACATAGTCTAGACAAAGTGTGAAGTGAGATTAACCACAAATAGGGTAGATCTTAAACATATGAGATCTCATGCTGTGAATTAATTTCCAAAATCATATAGCCAATTAAAAATAAAAATATGTTTAAAATGCTCTTCTACAAAATTAAGTCTTGGGAATCTGTTTACAAACAGCAAATTTTTTCTAACTATTTTATATTATTAATTTGTGAGTGCTAAATTCGTATTAGCTTATTTCTTTTCAGTTTTCTTTTAATTTGTATAAATGGACCTTGGAACATCTAAGTCTCTGTTTGGTAATTGGCAAGTGTGGAATCTTCAGCTCCACAGTGGAGAATAAAAGCTTCTGCTCTGATTCTGACAGGTTAATGAAAACATAATTATAAACAGAAACAACCAGGGGTAAAATACTGTACTCTGAAAGGCTATTGGATTAAGAATTGTAGAACAAACAGTGAAATAAATGATTATGCTTTGGTATGTCTGTTAGGAGAAGAAAGTATTTTCTGACTGTACCTATGTTAACTGATTTAACAGAACAAGTTTTCAGTTGAAAAACATTAGAAAATTCAACTTAAGCAACACATTGACTTATTTTTAGATCGTGTTGCTTTAAAAAAAGCAGTTTATGCACATGCAATAAATTAACAATAGGTTTTCTTAGTATAATTCATTTGTCATTAGGCATTTTATGTAAATGTAAATTTTTGTTTGATTGTTATTACACTGTGATAAATAATTTCAGTTTTATAAGCTAATAGATAGCATACACATACATGTATACACACACACACACACACAGAGTACATATTGGATTGTACTCTTGGCTTTACTTTTGACTTATACATTTTTCATTATCATGTCTTTTCCAAAGTGGTCTTTGAAGGGGCAGTACTGTGAGTAACTAAGTTGAAGTTTTATGGTAGTAGGAATGATCTTTTTTCCTGCCTCATAAAGTTGATAAAGAAAGTTTTACAGGTGTGGTTTTATATTCTAAAAGTGTGCTTTGACCCAAAGACACTTGGCAGAGAAATAAAAAGGCATATCTTTTATCCTGACATCCTTCCTCAAAAGTCAGTAAACTTTGTTTTACTTATTTCTATCATATGTAATAAAAAATTCTAAAAGTAATTACAGTAAAATAATCAAAATAATATTTGACAATCATTTAAAAATATAATAATAATTCATGCTTGGAAGCTTTTCTAAATATAAAAGGAGGGGTTGTAAAACAGCAAACCCAATAAATGTAACTGTTTGTCACCGTAAAATTAAATTCTGAAAAATCACCTGTACACACATGGTAGGGAGAGAACCGTCTACAGTAAGTTGTTCTCTGCCTTCTCTTGAGACATATTCCTTGGTGATAGCACACCCATGTTTGTGTCTGCATTTGTTTGTTGTATTTGTGTGTATGTGTTTGTGATAAAATAAACCAGTTGGGTGTACAAGCCAAAATAATTGCTGAAAAGCTTGAAATTTATAATATCAATATCATTATATTTTAAAACTTAGTATTTAAGTTTTTATTTTTATTCTTAGAAGTATTTCTGAATTGTTTATTATTTATGTGAAGCTAGGTTTCTCATTTAGGCTTGAGTTCTATTGATATTGCCAGAATAACTCATGATTTAAGCAGAAATGCTGAGTGCATTCTATTTTACCATGTACTGTGCATGTAGTATTTTATCAAAAGTGTTTATATTAGTAAACACAGGCAACGGTAAGTTATGACTTACTCATAGGATAAAGACAGATATAATTCTTTCTACTTTTCTTTCTGCAAATAAATAACAAACTAATTTAAATTTCTTATTATTTTGTCATATGTGTGTGTGTGTGTGTGTGAAACTACATGGCAGTGTGTCATAATACATACATATTCAAATTAGTTTTAGGTTTTTTGTATTTACACATTGAAAAAGACTGAAGTTGGTTAATGGAATACGTGGTAGCAATGCTTTCAAGAAAGAATAACTAAACGATAAAGCTTTGTTGAAGGGGTCAAGTCTTGACATGTACAGGGCATGAATTATAGATGACTAACAGACTTGAATATAGTATCAGATATTTACATCATATTATAATGGTCAGCCTATCTCAAAGGCAGTAGTACCCTTGAGATTTTTTAGTGCCAAGTGAATGGGCACCACTCACTACCTGTCAGTGCAAATTGTCAGAGCACAAAGAGATTCAGAAAGAGCCACAAAGGACAGAAGTTTAACTTTAAGGATTGTGGAAACCCAGAGAACCTTTTTAGTAACCTGCAGGTCATAAGCAAAGTTCTTCTCTTGCCTCAGGTCATCACCAATTAGGTTTGCTACATATGCAAGCTATTCTCCTTGCTGGAAGATGGGGTTAAAGGGTGCTGAGAACACCTCTCTCTTTATGTAATGAGGGATTTAAGAATCTTAATGGCTAAATAATGTTAACAAAATAACCAGAAAGAAAAATTTAAAAGTTAACAGGAGGAGAAATAAATAAATAATATCGTTAAAAATCATACATGAAACAAACAGAACTTAATATATGATGAAAAAAGGAAGAAGAAAAAAGATATACCATTCAATTGGATTCACAATCAGGACAAAGTCCTTCTAATGAAGCTGCCCGGAGAATATCAGGATGAGAAACATTTTTTTTTCTTTTTCTGAGAAAAGACTACAAAGATGTATAAATGAATGTTTGGCTGATTAATATTCATGAAATTTTTGTTTGCTTGTTCTATTAATGCAAGCATTTCAAAGTTTTGAAGCATGTGGTGCCTCCTAGCTAAGGATAATAGCTTTGATTTGTAGATAGGTCATGATAAAGGACAAATTATTGTACTGGAAAACTTACATGAAGTTATACAGGAAGAGACAAATCAATGCACCCCAAGTTGGAAACAGTATGCAAAGATCTTTATGATCACATGTAGCAAGAATATTGTAATTTATTGTTAGCAAGTGCTTTACTCTCTTTAAAGTATAGATTTCAAAGAAGAAGTGAGCTAGAGGTATTTAATATTTATGAATAAAAATGTAATTGAGAATTGGCTATGAATAGTAACAAACCTGTGTGATAAGAAAAAAAATGACATAAAATAATTAGGTGGTTGAAGAATCTTCAACTGATAAGTCATCATTTCAGGTTAAATTGGAAATGAGGAAATATAAGCAAATACATTTCTGAAATTAGATAGGTTGGGAGAAATTGGGTATTTTAAGTAAAATAGAAGTAATTATTGTACTCCAAATTGATTTTAATATGAAATAAAATGAATAAGCGCAAAGAATAGAAATTATGGACTCATACATGCATTATGCTCATGCCCTTGTTAAGGAAACTTAGCAGTTTTGGGGTTCTGGTTCAACACATATGAAACTTGGGAAAAAGAATGCAATCATTTTTGGAAATAACATATAACAAGTATGTCTAAACAATCAGGTTATGGTGAACAATTGGAACAAACCAAATTCTAAAATTGTAAGATATGGAAATAATAAAGTAGACAAAGAGAATGGACAATAATCAGAAAGCACTGTCTCTTCATTTACTCTGATCATTGAAAAATCAGCAAAGCCAGTTCAAGAAGAGTAGAGATATAAGCATATACCACAACAAATAGGAAAATATATCCAGTTATGTAGGATTAATTTAAAATTAAAAGGCAAATAATGAAACCCATTAATACAGTGGGCTAATAAAAAAGTATCATGTGAGAAGATATAGTAAAAATTTTTACAAAGTCTCATATCAATTTGTGAAAGAAACTCCCAGGAAAAGAGAAATAGAGGGCATTTAGCAAAGCGGCATTTCCAAAGAAGTTTTAACTAAAACCATTCTTAATAGTGAGTACCTTGAAGTTTTCTTAGGCAGATTTGGAATAAAAAATAGTACCTCTCATTCTGACATAAAAGAGGGTATGTTATTGCAATAAGTCAAAACATCACATAGAAATTGTACTAATTGATAAGGAACACACAAAATTATTTGAATATGACTTTGTGTCTATGAAATGTCCAAGTTAATTCATTTTAAAGATTATAGTATGAAACGATTACAAAAAGTCTGCAGAAGATAAACCTGATGTAAGGAACTGAGTTGCTTTTTCTAGGCTAGTAACTAAGATGTACATTTACACAATGGAGTATTTATTACTCAGGTGTTTTAAGTAGGCACACTTCAGACTCACGGTCTCCTTACTTCTGCCTTCCACATGCTGGGTTTACAGGTATGCATCACCTTCCCCACCTAGCATACTGGTTTATAAATGGAACATTTTTGTAGTGCTGATTAACCAATAACCTATGTAAAGCAAAAAAAAAAAAAAGCCTGTTCCTCTGGAATGAGACAAAAGTGGTAGGAAAGTGTTAACACTAATATTTAAATAAATTTTAAAACTATATAAACATTACCAAAAAATATGAGTAAATATGATTGTGGACATTTGTCATAGCAACAAGTAACTACTCATGTCCAAATGATATCTGAGTCTAAGAGGCAATATTGAAGACTACATGTCTAGATGGCCAATGCACTTCTTTTAACGGTAGTCATTAGAAATAAGACTGCTCTGAAGGACTTACATTTTAAAACTGTTTCCCCCATAAAAACATAGTCTGCAGTTTTACAAAGTCGTTTTTGGTTTGTTTGTTTATTTGCTTTTAACAAAACTGTACATGCAGTCATTGCTTCCAGACTCTCATTCTAGATTTTTTTTTATTACTAGTGATGAGGGTTTTCTCCCCCAGGTATTAGGGGCTGAACATTTCTGAGTCACGCAACCATAGTGCCTTCTTATCTAGAAAAAATTTTACTTTATTTTTAATGCAATAGTAAACAATATGAAATATTATTTTCAGCCATAACATGATATTTAGAAGGAATAAATCTAATGACTAATTAATTAGATTTATTAATTTTTAATAGATAAATTTGTCAAACTATTCTTAGTTTGTTATGAAGACAAAACACATATTGAAGTACATATTAATTGTTTCTTTGTTGCTAACATTGTGGTTGTAGTTACTGTTAATATCATAATAGTCTTTTTATGTTTTAATTTATTTTTTTTCTTCAGATGGTATTGTTGATATCAGTATCAATGTTATACAAAATTCACCATAGCTTGGTTCTATACCCCAAAGAACTTCCTTAAATCAGCAACGATTCAATGACTGTGACAAACCAATTCCCAACATTTGATTTCACCGTGATACAGACCAAAGATTCACCGTGCTTCAATGTTTGCCTCTGAATCAACTTAAAGAAAATTTCAAAAGCAAATTACTACACGTGTTCTCCAGAGGGAACTCAGCAGAGCCAGCTAAGGGCCAGATTTTGCATTTCTATCAGTGTTTCCAAATGACATTATCACTGCTGATCTAGTTCCCAACTTAAGATTGCTGTCTCATAGGACCACTGTTTATATTTTTGGAGTCAGTGAAATTGAAAATCACTTTGAAAATGTATGCTGTACAACCTGAAGTTCATTTCAGCACAGCGGTCTGAATGCCAGCTTTATACCCAATATTTGATGCTTAGAACACAGTCCTTTAGCTGTTAACAGGGCCTCTGTAATGTATTTGGATGGTGTTGTGACAGCTTACAATTTGATTGAACTGTTTGAATAGACCTTGAGGTTAAGTGGACAGCCTGCTTAACACATCAAGGGCACAACCTTTTCTGGGGAGATCTTTCCTTCAAGCAGGATTCAAATGCAACCAGCAGCCAAATTTCTTATTTCTTTGTAAGATTTCACTGGCCAGTCTTTATCACTGGGAGAAGCTTTGCATTCCCAATAGCAATTTTTAAGCTGCCAAAGGAAGAATAAACTTTATTGACATATAGAGGTTGTAGTAAAATATACCGTGATGCTTTGTTGTATTTTGATCATCCTGGTTTTTGTGTTTGTAAAATCATGATTTAAAAAAACAGCTCTCTGGAGAAAAAAATTGTATTAAACATCTCCTAATGTCTAAATTTATAGGAGTCCCTGGGGATACAAATATGATTTAGAACAGAGTTTATCACCTAGACCAATATTTTTACCTCTTTAATTTACTTTCCAGAATAAGAGCAATATTGCTAACAACTGTAAAATAATCATTTTCATTTTCTTTTGAAAGTACTTATTAAATGTCAGAAATCTTAAAAAATATCTTGTGGTTCTGCACCCACAATATCTCAAATGCTTTATTCCTCAAGACTTCAGCATCTCTTTATTTTCTACACAGACTACAGAATCACTTTCTTTTTATACTATATTAATTTAATAATTAAGAGTCTCAGAAATGATTGTTTATGTCCAAAACAATGAAACAAATACACAGCTTCATTCAAGGAAGGATTAAAGAAAGCACTTATCTTGCTTGTATAAATGTTTGGTTCAAATCAAGAAGATCACTTATAGATCAATATGTCTTCTGCAACAACTGATCATTGAATGTGTAAATGAATCAGATAAACATTCCCAGATACAATACTGTAGCAAATCTGCACCCAACTTTCATTCTGCCACCCTACTCCTGATGACTGACAGTTTCTAACAGTAAAATTCAAGAGCTATCATGATTATGAAGGTACCTTGGGGTTTGTCTTTCTTTGATTCTCCATTTTAATGCACTAATAATACAGAATGGGCAATATGGTTATGTATGGGAGAAAGACAAGGTTCTTATTTTGAGATCTATTAATAAGGAGGAAGATGAGAATTTTATAGTTAGTACCTGAAAATTTTTTAATACAATTTGCATGTAGGAAAGAAGTCACAATTAGAAGACAACAAATGCCTACTACTCTATGACATCAGGGAGAGACTGAGAGTTAATAAAGGGAAAACCAGTGTTTGTGGCTGAGAACTTCAGTGTTAAGCGACCATGGAGAGAAACAGCAAGCAAAGAAAACCAAGATAAAGTTGTCACCAGTGCTCTGTGCTTCTTTACTTGACTTTCTCTTACTAAATTCTCAATAGAGTTCAGAAAACATTGCAAGGTATATATCCTGATCATGACATGTCTCCCCTCCCAGTCTAATGGCTTGCCCTTTGCTCACATTCAAAGTCGAAGTGACCATGGCATCCTGCAGAGTCACTATTGCCTACAGCTTTCATTAACCCCCTGAACTGCTGTCGCCTAGCCTTCCTGGATGTTCCTTCAATGTATTATTTGCATTTGACACTGATTTCTTTCTCTAGCCTTTTCCCCCTCTGGTTAAAACTTCTCCTGGCAGATGTCCATGGAACTTGTTCCACCTGTTTCAGATCTTTGCCCAAGTCTCATGTTCTCACACAGCTCTGCTGTGACATTCCTGCAGCAGGCTGAGGTCTCATTATCTTTCACTTAAGTTTTATTCTGTGCGTATTGAGTTCATTATCTCTTCAAGTGCAATGTTTACTAACTAAGGGTGCTTATTTTTTTTTTTAACAAGTAATGACAGAAAGAGGAATTGTATATTTCTGGGGTTTGTTGCCTTAAGAGCCATGAGAAGTAGTTCTCACCAAGCTATCATGAGTTCAGTCTCTTCATGGCTCATTTATATCATGGTTTTTCAGAGTTTATTTCTGGAAAGTGGCAATGAAAGTGTAATCTTTAACAAGAGAACTTAAAGAAAGCAATAAGAGGACTCTTCATCAAGAATTGATGTTCTATATGTATTAGCTTTATTCCATCCTTCGATTTATTGCCAAGGATTAGATATTTATAACTGCAGCTCTTTGGGTTGTTGTTGATGGATAGATATTTTATTTTGATATTATTTTAAAATTTTTATTTATGTGTATGTGTGTTTCTGTGCATATATGTGAATACCGGTTCCACAGAAACATGTGGAAACCAGAGGGAAACTAGTTCAATTCAGTTCTTCCTTACAGCATGTGAGTTCCAGGTTAGAATTCAGGTCCCAGATAAAATTGAAGTCATCACCTGCCTTACTGTGTTGATCTCCCTTGCAGGCAAGAAGATCATTTACTAGTAGCAATATCTAGATCACTATTATATTTATAATTCAATAACATCTACTCACAGATTATATCTTTTAAGACTTTAGCAGACAAATGCTTATACTCTCATACACATAGAGCCACACACACATAATACTGATTTTTTTTCAGTCTCAATATAGAAAGGTAGAACATGCATTTTTATATATTCAAAAGTCATATACAATAACCATTATAAAAATCTTACCACTTAATCATATCCCCTATCTTTAGACAAACTTGTTGTCTTTTACAGTATTAAATAAAATCTGATTTTTTTCAATGTTTAATTTTTGTGAGAAGTGGCCAAATTCTAGGTAAAGTAATGATGCATTTTACAATAGTATGATTATTTGTAACAATCAATGTAACTTTATAGAGTGGACAGACAACCTTTCATTTAAAAAACTGTGCAATAAATCTAAATAGAAACTATTTTGACTAAATACTAAGTGTTCGAAATGTTTCTATCAACAATATCACATGTGGATACACAATACATAAGTCTTTGTTACTTTCTACTATAAAATGAAGCTTTTTCTTTCTTTTTATTTTTTCTTGGGAGGCAGGGTTGAGATAGGGTTTTTCTGTAGTTTTGGAGTCTGTCCTGGCACTAGCTCTTGTAGACCAGGCTGTCCTCAAACTCACAAAGATCTGCCTGCCTCTGCTTCCCGAGTGCTGGGATTAAAGGTGTGCATCACCACCACCACAAACCTATGCATGTCACTAATTCACAATTATAAGCTGAAGACTGACCATAGATATAATCCCAGTGCTTGTGAGGGGAGGCAATAACACCATGAGTTGAGAATTATGCTGTGTTATATTTTGAGCTTGAGGTAAAAAGAAATTTCTTGGCTAAAAGAAATCCTGCCTCCAAAAATGAAAACAAATTTAATATAAAAATCAGCTCTGAATTACATTTATTCTCATTTATGAAATTGGCCTCTGAAGGTGAATCCCAGGAGACAGGATGTCAATCAAACTCTTGTGGAATTTTACTAACAATGATACTGTAAAAAATGAGGATTATTCTAATTAATTCTAAAATAATCTCTATGACTGAGAGAAATAAAATAATTTGAACTGTTTGGGTGAATTTATGACTTAGAGGTCAGGCTCCGAAAAAGACTTCAGAAGGAATACAAGAGGAGTATGAAACTGTAAGCATGCATGTGTGAAGTCAGATCATTCAAAATCTAACAAGAAAGGAAAATGAACTCTGTTCGGGCTTCTTTTCAAATTCACCCGTTAATTAATGTGAAGTTGTTCAAGAATTAAAATATACTAATGAGGTTCCCTTTTCCTCTGTTTCTGAACGTATGCTCTAAATTTCGTGATGTTTAATTTTCAGATACTCCAAAAAGAACAATATGATAGATACAAAACTTGCAATTTTGCTTTTTAGACTTATTCAATTTGAAAGGACAAAGCATGTCTTATAATTATATCTCTAATAATAGTTGTTTTATTCCAATAGTTTCTTTGTGGAATATTCTTTATTAATTAATTTCATATAAATATCACATCTTACAAAAGCAAATTGTCATTTTTCTCAATATGTAGATCAAAAAATTTTCTTTCAGAAATTCCCCAATACTGTGTAGTCATTCTTTAAAGATCACAAGTCTGAATTGAGAATCACAGAGAGTGGTTTTAATGTATGTTAAGGATTCAAAAATTAAGTGACTAATCTTAACTTTAAACAAAGTATAACCTTAATGCACCTTAAGTTTCAGAAAACAACTTGGAAGGGTTGGAAAAATTGTAAGAGAACAGGAGAATGCTAGGAAGTAGGAAACCCACTCCTCCCATTTCTGCCCAGATCACAGAGAAGCAAGATGTAACCTGCCCTACTGGAAAAGATACTAAGTCATGTGGATAACATAGATGAGAATAATGGGTTAATATAAGCTAGAAGAGATAATAAGAAGACTGTGCTAACGGGCCAATCAGTTTATAATCTTATGGAGTCCTCTGTGTGATTTTCTTTGGGGCTTGCCAGCTGTGGGGTATAGGGCAGAATAGAAATTCCAACAAGCTGGCCCTTCATGTTACATAACTTACAGTTATTTAAATTTCAATTATCTTATAAATTGTACAATTAATAAAGAGGCTGGTGAGACTGCTCCTGGGGAAGTACTTGCACCGGATGTTTGACAGCCTGACCTGATGTACATGTGACCTCATATAGATAGGGACAGTATGCACAGTTCCTGCATATAATAAACCACTTAGGGTCCCAACACTGTAATAGGCAAGTAAATATTAGCTACCATCCCCAACCAAAAAGCAATCTCTAATTAACAGCCACTTGCAAGCAGAAAACAAAATCAAAAATAATTTTGGACATTTTTTTTCTTCCCCTCCTGGTCTTTAGTGTTTAGATTGTACATTCATTATGGTTTTCAGTTTTGAGTTTTATGAGTTGTGTATGTGTGTGTGTGTGTGTGTGTGTATGAGCATGTGTGTTCATATGTATTTCTTGTACTCTTAATATATTCCCATTGTGCTCTTGATGAATTTGTTCTTAGTTAATCATAACAAAAGAATAGAACACTATCTTTGTTAAGTTTTGAAACCATCTCTGGGAATCACCATACATGATATTTGATGACAATAACTACAATTAATCTTGCATAAAATTTTGCTTAATACCTTAATAAATAAATTTAACTTGTCTCAACCGATAACACATTCTGATGTTAAAAGAAAATATTTGTCAATGAGATCAAAAGAAGAAGATTGGAATATATAAAGTTTTCTTTTGTTTTTGATGAAAAAAACCTGCCAAACCTTTAGTTCAGGGTAACAAAGACATTTTTGGTTTTACACATCTGAATGGAAACATTTTGTGCAGTTGTTTTCTCTTTAAAATAAAGTGTCTTAAATCAAATAAAATGTATTCCCATGCATGTTCAATATACTGTTCTGTCTCAAAAAGAGTAAGCTGAAGGAAGAAGATCTGCTCTCCAAGAGGTACTTTTCTAGACAGAGTAGCAAATAGTAGACATATTTTAGTGCAAAATGGGTCTCTTTCCACTAAAGCAGGATTAACTTGCAGAAACCCTATAGGCATTTGAATATTTCAGACCAGTTTGGTGTGTGTGTTTGTACATATGTGTGCTGAATTTTTCTACATATTTTTAGGAGACAAGAAATATTTTCTTTTCCACACATCTAAAATCTTTTGAATCATCTGTCTCCTGGTATGAGTGATGATGAAATATCATGTCAAAGTAAATGTTGTGTCTCTATTTTTAAAAAATTTTCTTGAGAAAATTGTAAGTAGTATCTTGCCTTATTCAATGTGACATTACATATTGATCATTTCCATTGTCCTTAATCTACTTTTTAGATTTTATTCTTAAATAAGACTGTAAATACTAAAACACTACCAAGAGGGTTGCGATATAAAGGCTATATTTTATGTGCATTTATTATAATTATTAGAAGAAAGGTCATAAAATAAATGAGGATAAACAGTAAAGAGGAATGGAGTGTTCTGACAGAAAGTTCTAGAAAAGAAGATATACTTTGCCTTCTTAGCACTAGATACTTCCAACTTCAACTGTAATCCCTCTCCTGTTCACAAGGATATCAATGACAACAACGGTCAGGACTGCCTCTTTCATAGGTTACTTCTTCTGCTATAAACCGTCTTTACATTACACATTTAAAAAAACCATTATGCTGGAGAGATTGTGGCGAAAAGAGAACACTTCTGCATTGTAGGTGGGAGTGCAAGCTGTTACAACCTCGTTGGATGTCAGTGTGGTGATTTCTCAGAAAATTAGGAAACAACCTTCCTCATGATCCAGTAATACCACTTTGGAATCTATATCCAAAGAATGCTCAATCTTGCAACAAGGGCATGTGCTCAACTATGTTCATAGCAGCTCTGTTTGTCATAGCCAGAACTTGAATCAACCTAAATGCCCCTCAACCGAAGAATGAATAAGGAAAATGTAGTACATTTACACAATGGAATACTACAATGCAGAAAAAAATAACAACAGCTTGAACTTTTCAGGAAAATGGATGGAGCCAAAAAAAATTATTTTGAGTGAGATAACCCAGAAATAGATAGATAATTATCACATGTATTTACTCATAAGTGGTTTTTAAACATAAAACAAAGAAAGCCAGCCTACAAACCACAATCCCAGAGAACTTAGACAACAATGCAGACACTAAGAGAGACTTACATAGATCTAATCTACATGGGAAGTAGAAAATAGAAAAAGACAAGATCTCCTGAGTAAATTGGGAGCATGGGGACCTTGAAAGGGGAAGGGGAGAGGTAGGGAGGGGAGCAGAGAAAAATGTAGAGCTCAATAAATATCAATAAAAAAGAAACCATGGGTACATTGGGCTGGCCCAGATTGCCCCTAATATTTCTTCTCTCTTAAAGACTAAAAATTAATAAGTTTGAAAAGTAATTCACCCATTGGATGATAACTTTTCACTTATTTTGACTGCCACATTATGTAACTCAAGTTGGTCTTTTGCAAATGTAGCCTTTTTCTCCCATTAGTTTCTATGTTATCTGTATTAAGTTATATACTGACAGTAATTTGCATAGTCTTCTGCAGGTTGGAGGTATAAATATGGTTACAATAGTCACACACTCCAATAGTGATTTTCTATGGGAAGAAATACTTTATTAAAGCACATTGGAAGTGAATTATTGGACAAAATGCTGGGTGCTGCTTTTAAAAAGTTGATCTAAGGAAGCAATATGGCGGTGAATTCATGCCTGTGATCTCAGCAGGTAGGAAGTGGAGCAGTGATCATCAAGCTCATTGGCAACTACTCAGTAATTTCAAGGACACCTTCAGTACATGAGATCTGGTCTCAACAGTATACAAACAAAAAGGTCATTTTACTACTTAAATTTCCTGAAGCATTGTTGTTCTCACATGAAATAACGAAATTTAATGTTGGTTTTTTCCCCCAACCTTTATACATGTTCATAGAATTAGAATCGAAATTGAAATGTGATCTGATGTGAAGACTTTTCTGGACGATTGTGGTTGAGCTTTCTGAATCGCCGTCTCTATACTGGGAAATAATGTTTTGCTCTGGTTTAGATTGTTTAATATCAAGTAATTAATTTATCTCCGGTTATTAAAAGATGCAGGTTTAACAATGTTTTTAAAGACTCACATTTTCAAATTTTATTTAAAAATTTTAACAAAGATATTTTTAAGTCATCCATATGATACTTTAGTATTTCTGACACTACATGTCATATAAATGCAGAACATATACAGGTAATCATCATAAGAAGAGAATTTACTTTTCCCTTTTTATTCATTAACAATAATTTAAAATACTTCACTTTGGGGATATTTTGGAAAATATTAAATACTCTAACAATATTTCAAAATTCACACATTGATCGGCTGTTTTCATAAATACATGTTGAGTTAAGATTATTTTCTTTGTACAGACAATATCATCCAGTTAGAAAGCGATAAGAATGTTATGTTATCATGTAATATCGAAATTGAGGGACTCTTATAGGAAAATAAGGATTGTTTCTATAAATGGTTCTCTTGCTTTTTAAATATTAAGAGTTTGAATAAGAAGAGATAAAGAGAGTCCTGTTGCACTGCTGAGGAGCTCTTCCCAGAAAGGTGAGTGAGTGCTTGCCTGGGCAGCCTGCCTGTCCAGAAAGAGAGCACAGTACCTCCCCCCTCAGCTTCTGCGGCAGGGTCTTCGGTGTTCCAAGGGACCCCTCCCCTCCCCCCACTGCTGCAGGCCCTTTGTCTCCCGGGTCCTGGGAAGACCAGCTAGCCCTGTTGCACTGCTGAGGAGCTCTTCCCAGAGAGGGCTGAGGAGCTCTATCCAGAGAGTGCTGTGAAGTCCTACCCAGAGAGTGTTGAGGAGTTCTATCCAGAAAGTGCTGAGGAGTTTCATCCAGAGTGGAGGAGATGGGCATGCGCCAATGCAAGATTTCCTCCAACAACCTGAAAGGCAACATGACATCTCCAGAATCCAGGGAGCTCGAAACTAGAAGAATTGAACACCCTACTCCAGAAGAAATAGAAGAAATCAACTCTAAGCGGATCTATACGAAAATAAAAGAGGAACTTAAACAGGAGGTGAAAAATCTGCCGTAAAGAAATGGAAGATAAGTATAACAAAAAGATTGAGGAAAAGAATAAAGAAATGGAAGAGAAATATACCAAAAAGTTTGAAGAAATGAGTAAATCCATAAATGAAATTCTGGGAAACCAAGAAAAAACAATCAAACAGGTAATGGAAACAGTTCAAGATTTGAAAACTGAAATGGAGTCAATGAAGAAATCACAAACCGAGGGCCGGCTGGCTATGGAAAATCTAGGTAAACAAACAGAGACTTCAAAAACAAGCATAACCAACAGAATATAAGAGATAGAAGAAAGAATCTCAGACTCTGAGGACACCATAGAGAAATTAAACACTCTGACCAAAGAAAACAGCAAATCCAACAAATTCTCATCACAAAACATTCAGGAAATGTGGGACACAATAAAAAAACCAAATCTAAGAATAATAGGATTGAAGAAGGAGAAGAATTGCGTTTCAAACGTCCAGAAAATATATTCAACAAAATTATAAAAGAAAACTTTCCCATCCTAAAGAATGATATTCTATGAAGGTCCAAGAAGCATACAGAACACCGAATAGACTGGATCAGAAAAAAACGTCCCCTTGCCATATAATAATCAAAACACAAAGCATTCAGACTAAAGAAAGGATATTGAGAGCTGCAAAGGAAAAAGGTCAAGTAACTTGTAAAGGTAAACCTATCAGACTTACACCAGACTTCTCTATGGAAACCATGAAAGCCAGAAGGACCTGGATAGAGGTACTGCAGAAACTAAGAGACCATGGATAGAAGTCCAGACTACTATACCCAGCCAAGGTATTGTTCACTATCAACGGAGAAAACAAAATATTCCAGGATAAAAACAAATTTAAACAATATATAGCTACTAATCCAGCCTTATAGAGAATATTAGAAGGAAAATCACAACCCAAGGAATCCAACATTCCCAACACTGCCTACACTAACTCAGACATCTAGTGACCCTTCACAAGCACTACTCAAAGAAGGAAAACACATACACTCTACTACCCAAAAAAATGACCGGAGTCATCAATCACTGGTCATTAATATCACTTAATATCAATGGACTCAACTCACCTATAAAGCGGCACAGACTTAGAGATTGGATACAAAAACAGGATCCAACATTCTGCTGTTTATAAGAAACACACCTCAACCACAAAGACAGATACCTACTCAGAGTAAAGAGTTGGGAAAAGGTTATCCAAGCAAATGAACCTAAGAAACAAGTGAGTGTGGCCATTCTAATATCTAACAAAATCGACTTCAAACTAAAATCAATCAGAAGAGATGGAGATGGACATTTCATACTCATAACAGGAACAATTCATCAGGAAGAAGTCTCAATCTTGAATATCTATGCCCTTAATATAAAGGCACCCACATATGTAAAAGAAACTCTTCTAGAACTCAAGGCAGTCATCAAACCACACACACTAATAGTAGGAGACTTCAACACTCCTCTCTCACCAATGGACAGGTCAATCAGACCGAAACCTAACAGAGATATAAAAGATTTATTGGAGGTACTGAATCAAATGGACTTAACAGGCATCTATAGAACACTCCACCCAAATAAGAAAGAATATACCTTCTTCTCTGCAGCTCATGGAACCTTCTCGAAAATTGACCACATACTCGGTAACAAAGCAAACTTCCACAGATACAAAAAAATATTAGTAACCACATGTGTCTTGTCAGATCACCATGGATTAAAATTAGAATTCAACAACAATGGTACCCCCAGGAAGCCAACAAACTAATGGAAGTTGAACAGTCAACTACTAAATCACCACTGGGTCAAGGAAGAAATAAAGAAAGGAATTAAGCTCTTCCTTGAATTTAATGAAACGAAAGACACAACGTATTCAAACCTATGGGACACTATGAAAGCAGTGCTAAGAGGAAAGTTCATAGCACTAAGTGCCCATTTAAAGAAAACGGAGAAAGCACACATTGGAGACTTAACAGCACACTTGAAAGCTCTAGAAAAAAAAGAAGCTGATTTACCCAGGAGGAGTAGAAGACTGGAAATAATCAAACTGAGGGCTGAAATCAACAAAATAGAAACACAGAAAACAATCCAAAGAATCAATGAAACAAAAAGCTGGTTCTTGGAGAAAATCAACAAGATTGACAAACCCCTAGCCAAACTAATCAAATGGCAGAGAGAGAACTTGCAAATTAATAGGATCAGAAATGAAAAAGGGACATAACCACAGACACAGAGGAAATTCAGAGAATCATTAGATCTTACTACGAAAGTTTATATGCCACAAAGTTGGAAAATGTAAATGAAATGGACACTTTTTTAGATAAGTACCATATACCAAAGTTGAAGCAAGACCAGGTGAACAATCTAAATAGACCTGTTAGTCATGAAGAATTAGAAGCTGTTATCAAAAATCTCCCTACCAAAAAAAGCCCAGGACCAGATGGTTTCAATGCAGAATTCTACCAGAACATCAAAAAAGAGTTAATACCTATACTCCTTAATGTATTCCACAATATAGAAACAGAAGAGTCACTGCCAAACTCCTTTCATGAAGCTACAGTCACCCTAATACCAAACCACACAAAGACATAACCAAGAAAGAGAATTACAGGCCAATCTCACTGATGAACATCGATGAGAAAATTCTCAATAAAATACTGGCAAACCGAATCCAAGAACACATTAGAAAAATTATCCATTATGATCAAGTAGGCTTCATCCCAGAGATGTGAGGCTGGTTCAATATACACAAATCTATCAATGTAATCCATCATATAAATAAACTGAAAGAAAAAAAAACATATGATCATTTCATTGGATGCTGAAAAAGCATTTGACAAAATTCAACATCCATTTATGATAAAAGTGTTGGAGAGACTGGGGATACAAGGATCATACCTAAATATAATAAAAGCAATATACAGCAAGCCGACAGCTAACATCAAATTGAATGGAGAGAAACTCAAAGCCTTTCCACTAAAATCAGGAACACGACAAGGCTGTCCACTCTCTCCATACCTCTTCAATATAGTGCTTGAAGTTCTAGCAATAGCAATAAGACAACATAAGGAGATCAAGGGGATTCGAATTGGAAAGGATGAAGCTAAACTTTCGTTATTTGCTGACGATATGATAGTGTACATAAGCGACCCCAAAAACTCTACCAAAGAACTCCTACAGCTGATAAACACCTTTAGTAACGTGGCAGGATACAAGATCAACTCCAAAAAATCAGTGGCCCTCCTATACACAAAGGATAAAGAAGCAGAGAGGGAAATCAGAGAAACATCACCTTTCACGATAGCCACAAATAGCATAAAATATCTTGGGGTTACTCTAACCAAGGAAGTGAAAGACCTATTTGACAAGAACTTTAAGCTTTTGAAGAAAGAAATTGAGGAGGATACCAGAAAATGGAAAGACCTCCCCTGCTCTTGGATTGGGAGAATCAACATAGTAAAAATGGCAATTCTACCAAAAGCAATCTATAGATTCAATGCAGTCCCCATCAAAATCCCATCAAACTTCTTCACAGACCTTGAGAGAACAATAATCAAGTTTATATGGCAAAACAAAAAACCCAGGATAGCGAAAACAATCTTATATAATAAAGGAACTTCTGGAGGCATTACCATCCCTGACTTCAAACTCTATTACAGAGCTACAGTATTGAAAACGGCTTGGTATTGGCATAAGAACAGAGAAGTCGACCTATGGAATCGAATAGAAGACCCAGATAGTAACCCACAAACCAATGAACACCTAATTTTCGACAAGGGAGCTTAAGGTATACAATGGAAGAAGGAAAGCATCTTTAACAAATGGTGCTGGCATAACTGGATGTCAACCTGTAGAAGAATGAAAGTAGATCCATATCTATCACCATGCAAAAAACTCAAGTCCAAATGGATTAAAGACATCAACATCAATCTGTCCACTTTGAACCTGATAGAAGAGAAAGTGGGAAGTAGCCTACAAGATATAGGCACAGGAGGGCAGTTCCTAAGTAGGACCCCAGTAGCACAGACATTAAGAGAAACAATGAATAAATGGGACCTGCTGAAACTGAGAAGCTTCTGTAAAGCAAAGGACACTGTCAGTAAGACAAAAAGGCTGCACTCTGACTGGGAGAAGATCTTCACCAACCCCTCCTCAGACAAAGGTCTGATCTCCAAAATATACAAAGAACTCAAGAAACTAGACACTAAAACTCTAATTAACCCAGTGAAAAAATGGGGTACTGATCTGAACAGAGAATTCACAACAGATGAACTTCGAATGGCCAGAAGACACTTAAGGTCATGCTCAACCTCCTTAGCGATCAGGGAAATGCAAATCAAAACCACTTTGAGATACCATCTTTCACCTGTCAGAATAGCTAAAGTCAAAAACACCAATGATAGCCTATGCTAGAGAGGATGTGGAATGAGTGGAACACTCATCCATTGTTGGTGGGAATGCAAACTTGTGCAGCCACTGTGGAAATCAGTGTGGCGGTTTCTCAGGAAATTGGGAGTCAACCTCCCTCAGGACCCAGCAATTCCACTCTTGGGAATATACCCAAGAGATGCCGTATCATACTACGAAAGTATTTGTTCAACTATGTTCATAGCTGCACTATTTGTAATAGCCAGAACTTGGAAACAACCTAGGTGCCCCTCAATAGAAGAATGGTTAAAGAAGGTGTGGAACATATATACATTAGAGTTTTACTCAGCGGTAAAAAACAATGACATCTTGAATTTTGCATGCAAGTGGATGGAAATAGAAAACGCTTTACTGAGTGAGGTAACCCAGACCCAAAAGAGGAATATGGTATGTACTCACTCATAAGTGGATTCTAGCCATAGTTAAAGGTCTTTGAGTCTATAATTTGTGATCCTAGAGAAGCTAGATAAGAAGGTGAACCTGAAGAAATTTTATATAGTTATCCTCCTGGATGATAGAACTAGGCAAGATTGCCAAGCAAACTTGTGTGCATGGGGGGTGGGTGGGTGGACATAAGGGAAGATGGTTAGGGAGTGGGGAGTGGGTGAGAATTGGGGATAGCTTGGGGGAATGGGAGCGGGGAGGAGGAAGGATGGTTATGGGAGCTGGGAAGTTTATATCGCAACTAAGAGAGCAATTCTAGGGTTTGCAAGAGACTCGATTCTGGAGGGGTTCCCAGTAAAAATTAAATAAAAATAAATAAATAAATAAATAAATAAATAAATAAATAAATAGAAAAATAAAAAAAAGAAAAAGAAAACGTTTTACTGAGTCAGGTAAGCCAGACCCAAAAAGAGGAATAAGGTATGTATTCACTCATAAGTGGATTCTAGCCATAATTAAAGGTCTTTGAGCCTATTATTCGTGATGCTAGAGAAGCTAAATAAGAAGGTGAACCTGAAGAAAATTCAGGTAGTTTTCCTCCTGGAGATTGGAAATAGACATGAGTTCCAGGTAACCATGGGGTGCATGGGGGGTTGGGAGGGTAGTTGGAAGGGGAGAGGGTTAGAGAGAAGGGAGCAGGGGAGGAATGGGGAATGCTCGGGGGACTGGGAGGGGGGGAGGGAGGAAGGATAGATATGGGTTCAGGGAAGAATATATCTCAACTATGGAAATCTGTTTAGGGTTTACTAGAGACTTGACTGTAAATGGGATCCCAGGTTCAAGGAGAGATTCCCAGATTGTTCTCTGGACAGAGGAGAGGGTGCCTGAACTGGCCTTGGCCCATAACCATACTGATGAATATTTTGCTTATCACCATAGATCTTTCATCTGGCAATGGATGGAGATAGAGACGGGGACCCACATTGGAACACTGGACTTAACTCCCTAGGTCCAAGCGAGAAGCAGAAGGAAGAAGAACGTGAGCAGGGAGGGCAAGATCAGAGGAAACCTTCATCCGGCGATGGATGGCGATGCAGACGGAGACCCACATTGGAGCACCGGTCTGAGCCCCCCAAGGTCCAAAGGAGGAGCAGAAGGAGGAAGAACATGAAAAAGAAAATCAGAACCGCAAGGGGAACGATCACCCATTGATACAAGGGGACTGATCTAATGAGAGTTTACCAATGCCAGTTGACTGGGACTGAAGGAGCGCTTGATCCAACCAGATTCTCTGGAGGAGGCTGGATTCCCTGAATGTGGCTGGCCCGAAGTCTTTCTAAAAAGCCATTGACAATGACTCTGGGACTTGTTTCCTCTGCATATTCTGGATTTTTGGAGATCCAGTCTGTTTGGATACTCACCTTCCTGGACCTGGAGGGAGCAGGGAGGAACTTGAACTACCCACAGGGCAGGAAACCCTGACTACTCTTAGGGATGGAGAGGGAAGAGTAGAGGGAGTCGGGGGAGTGGGAGGGTGTTGGGAGGAGGGACGAAAATGGAAACTTTTATATTTTAATAAAAAAAAGAAGAGGTAAAGATACATTTATAGTAACATATTGTTACAGAAAAATATTTAGAGATAAACTATTATCAGAGTTTATGGGTTAAAATTTATTGCATTTATTAAAGTCTTTTAAAAATATTTTTCTCTTTTGATGTATAAAATTTAAGATAAAGTAAATAAGTTAAACATTATTATAAAGATCATCCAAAGACTGCTGAGTACTCAGCCTTGTGGTATGGAATCTCAGGTTTGGTAGGCTTTTGTTAAATTCTCAGATGAGGAGGAGGAATGTAGCTGGGACAAATGGTGTGTCACTCTGAACACTCTTGGCTGACAAGAATAGGAAGACTATCTCAGTGAAATTTCTCATCATACTTGTTTTCTGTGCACATGGCCTGACTGTTTCCTGGGTGGCTATGACATCCTTTCCATACCTTTACTTCTTGTAAGGTCTTGGTAATTTCTTTTCACCTATTGGAACCTTTAGAACTTATTTTGCTTGGCATGCAAGGCCAGGATTTAAATACATGAAGTTTTCAACTGTGCCTCTTGGAAGGTTTTGTTTCTTGAAGTATCTCTCATTTAAATCTTTATACCATGAGAAGAACATGTGTGAAGACCAAACCAAAGAAAAAAGGCTGATTTATATCATGCGAGATAAGTAAGAAGAAAGTGTGGGATACTAAGTCACTGCAAGATAGAAGCTTTGGTTTCTGAATCTTTAAATTCTGTTCATTCACAACTAGAAGGAAATCAGAGGAGAAATCTGAGCTGAGGCTATAAGGAGCAGCAGTGAGAGCAGCCAGAAGGGCTTGGTTAGATCCTGAACCAACAACAGGCAACAGAAGATTAATTGTTACTGTTTTTAATGAACGATTCTTGCATCATGCCAGAAAACATTTGTTCTGGATGAAGGGTTCCAAGCCCTTTCCTGTAAAGAAGCATGCAAGAAACAGACTTTGTAAATCAGTGGTCTCTGTTACAGTGCTGAAACAACTGGTAACAAAGCCCAAGCATGAGTCATTGCTTTCCAGTAAAGTTAAATTTACAAAACCAGATGATGATTGTGTCATCAAGAGCTGACCCAGTTTAAATCGCATCATCAAATCTTCTCTTTGTGTTTTCTTCTCTCTTTCTTTCAGTCTGTCTCACACCCAAATACACACACAAAGCACAGCTATCATCTATCTATCTATCTATCTATCTATCTATCTATCTATCTATCTATCTATCAATCTATCCATCATCTATCTATCTATCCATCCATCCATCCATCCATCCATCCATCCATCTATCTACCTATCTATCAATCTATCCATCATCTATCTATCTATCTATCTATCTATCTATCTATCTATCTATCTATCTATCTATCCATCCATCCATCCATCCATCCATCCATCCATCCATCTATCTATCTATCTATCTATCTATCTATCTATCTATCTATCTATCATCTATCTAACATCTATCTTTTTATCATCTATCTTTATAATCATCTATAATTATTATCTTTCTAGATTTCCCTCTCCTTTTCTGTTCCTGGAAAAATCAATATTGCTCATATTAAGATTTATTTATTAAATTAAAAATCATTGGTTAAAATTGGAATAGAAGACTGTTTGAAAAAAATAAGAAGAAGAAGATTGTTTGATATAATGATCACACAGGATACATACAATTTAAATAATAACATATAATGACCATAAAAACATCGTGATATCTTAAAAGTGCTTTTATGATTCACTAATTTAATAAAATAAGGGCAAAGAGAACACAAGAGAAGAATTAGTTTAGGATGTTTAATTCTTTCAATTTCTGTTGTTAAAGAAGTTATGTATTAAATTTGAATAAATGACTTTTACACATGTTCTCTAACTTTAGGATCATTCATGCATCCAGTAGAATTAGCAAAAGGAAACAACATACAAGATATTTCAACATACTCTGTAAATCGATTTTTGAAGTCATAGCAGTACAAACAGATGGTTTGAGAAGCTTTAATGGAAATTTGAGAATAGAGGAACATATTATGATAAAATTGAATAAGAGGGGAGAAAAAAAAGGAGAAGAGAAAGGGAAACATGAGCATTTCCATCGCTAGACATGGCACTGAATGAAGAGAAAGAATTTCATGTAAAAGTAGATATGAATGGTCACTGTGAGTTTGTATTAGGAAATAACATGTTTTCTTCTGGGACTGGCAATGCAATAAATATAATAATTTCAGGGCTATGACATAAAAACAGTTATACCCATGTTTAGCACAATGGTGGTTTTACTTTCCTGGTTATAAAAACAAATAACCTGACTGGGAAAATATTTTCTCAAAATCTTGAACATAGTGAATAATAAAAATAGCTAAGCGTTGCTGCCTCTGTAGTATCTATTAATTCCAGCCTTGTCTATAGGACACTCATATCTGATAGTCAGCTTCTTGGTTCTGCTTCCTCTTCTGGGGAGGCAGTCTGGAAAAGACTGAAATCAAGCATATGAGAAAGTGGCAGTCATCCAGGAGCAACCAGCACTGGAGAATCAGAGGACCGTAAAAGTTTCCTGGTCCCTAAGAAAGATGAGGAAACTCATCCTTAGTATTTGCTGTTTCTGAAGATGCTTGAGTTATTTGACCATACAAAGCACTTGATAAAGTACTATAGTCACGCTGGCTTCTTCACTTCCTTATCTCACTTTACTACTGATAATTCTTGGAAAGCAAAGAGACTGCATGGTCATATATTTTTGTTTTCTTTTTTTATTGAGGGAAACTGAACATAACTGTTAAAGCATAACATTACACTTTCAAATAAAAGAAAACAATTTACAATAGTAAGGTACCATTACCTGGTAAATGTGAAGCCCAGTTTTCAATGTATGTTCGAACTGACAATTAAAACACACATACACAAAACCTCTCTGTGAAGACCAGATGTCATACATCGGGCCTCATTGTCTTAACTTTCTGAGTGACTAGTCTTTCAACCAAAAAATAAACAATTGGAAGTGTAAATTATAAGATATTCTCCAAGTTAAATAACTATTTATTATTATCAGGACGGCCACATTATAGGTATATCTGAAAGTTAGCATCGCCTTAAGATCTTGTTTCTGTCAAAATAGCATCCTTGTATCATAAGAATGAGGAGTTTTGACAGAGGAATTGTATTAGTTTCAGGCACAATGAAATAATTGTCCCGTTCAGCTCTGATAAGTAATTCATAATAATCAGAAGAAATGTTGCTTTTCATGTAAATTAAACTCAATAATCTATTTTAATAGATAATATAAATGTCTATGTATTTTAAACATGATATGATTCCTAAGCTTAAATATAAAAGATTCATTTATAGTATTCTAAATTCTGTGGTGTTTATGTTTTAAAAAATACAGGAAGTAAAATTAATTTGTCAATATGTGCCTTTTCTTCAAATTTTCTTTTTAATTCATTGCCACAAATATTGACTTATTACCCTGTCAATAATATGAACTAAACTAAAAATTCCATTTTTCATTCTGTGACCCTTTAAATAATTTAAACAGAATATGCTCACTGTATCATTTTTATTAACCTCTAAAAATCATAAATGGTCCCCTTAGAAATAGAATAACAAAAGCATGCTACCATATTTATCATTTCCTACATAGGATTTTTGGAGTTCTTACTCAGGTCCTTGATTGGAAAGCAAGTACATTACTGACTAGGTCTTTACATGGGTCCTTATTATTCTTTTATATATCGATTTTTTGCTTACTCTGATTGATTCCCTGGGATCAATTCACCCAAATCAAAACGAGGATAAGTAGATACTCTATGTTAACGTACAAGTGTTCAATGAAGAAGTCAATGAACGTGTTGATGAAGCTGGTGTTGGATGTCAGAGTCCTCAGCCTTGTATTTAACTAATACATAATGATGAGAGATGACAACTTATTTGATTATGTAGCTTATAAATGCGAAAATCATTTTCATGTGGAATCCAACATAAGACATATCACATGATGATTAATTTTCAAAGGGAAAGTGAAAGTCAGGTTTTCTCACTTCTATAATGCCGTGTGTGTGTGTGTGTATTAATAAATGCATAATAGATGTGGTATAGATGTGGTATTTACAGTGAATTTTTTAGTGATAGCAACATAAAATTCAGCATAGTAACAATTATAAAATTCATTTGTGAGGAACACATTCTACATTCATCTCAAAAGTACAGATTTTTTTTTCAATTATTTATTTTGAGACAAGTTCTTTCATTGCCCAGGATGTCTCTAACCTTCTGATCCTTCTACCTCTGCCACTCCAGTGCTTTGATTACAGCCATGTAGCAGCATGCTTAGCTTCAAATAACACATTTTTTGATTATGTTCACAATCCAGTAATTTAGTGATTGTCAGTCTTATTTTAACGCATAGTTAAAAGAATGAAAGACTAAAGTACAAAAGTACAGCTGCTTTAATTAACTCTCAAAAGAACCAGAACTGTGAAACTTAATAAGAATGATTATCTCTTGTACAAGCAGTTTCATGTCATTTTTCTCTATAGTATTCCTAGAATCTGTGTCCTTTCTTTAATGACACATATGTGCCCAACATCTTTTACAAACTTAAGCTAAGAATAAGTAAATGTAATTACCTGCTGCTTGTATTTAATCCAACATCCTTATGGCAAAGTGAATTTTAGCATGTCAGGGGTGATATATATATATATATATATATATATATATATATATATATATATAACCTCCTCTTATTTGTTCATTATTATGAATCTCAGGACAGTAAAACATTGTGCTCTAAGAAAAGCAGAAGGATGTTTTAATTTCCTTTTTTGTCCTTTAATAATATTTGAATAAGAAGAATTTACTTTATAATGTGAAGACAACTGTACTTAGCCATTAGACTGAAATTATTGATTTTTTTCTTCCGAATCATTAAAATTAAATAACAAAATTGTTATTGTTATAGTCTCAAATTTTGACTGTTGGGTTAAATATATGTCATAATTTTATTCATTTAGTAATGATCAGTTGTTGCTACTGTTAATCTGGAGGTTATACAACTTAAAGTATTGCATTAGTATTAGTAGGTTTGGATCCTAAATGTCTCTCAAACAGTGACATATTAAATGGTTGAGGTACCAGCCGCTGTAATTATAAAAAGATTTTAAACAATTAAAGCATATTTGTCAGAAGTTTAATCAGTGGAAGCATGTCCTTGAAGGAGCTAATGAAAATGTAACCACCTCCTATCTCTCTGTTTCCCGGTACAATCATAGATTTTCCACTCTGCTAGCCACAGTCTAAAATGATTTTCAGTGTGAGCAAATCAAACTTCATTAGCTAAAAAGTCTGAAATCACAAACAACATCAAAAATACTCCCATTAAGTTGTTTTGTGATTTACCCACAGCAATAAAAATCTGTCTAACTCATTTGATAGAAATCGTACCTTCCTGGTAATATCATTTTACCAAATAGAAGAAGGAGGCCCAGAATGTTGGATGTTCAAAAGTATTGACAGGTTTTCTATAACAATATCATTTTCATTTCTTGTTTAAGCATTGGACTTCAGAATTTGTGTTTTATGACGAAATAGGTCTTTTTCGGGTAGTATTGAAAATGAACTGCCAGATGAGAGGTCGCCTTGTTGGTTTACTATTACAGACAGAGGTTTCTTACTGACTTTATATCTTCTATAGTTGATAAGGGAAAGATGAGATTGCAGATATATGTACACACAATCATCAAAGAACACTCTTTTTTCTGCTCAGAGTTATAAAACCCTGTCTTCCTTTGTGTTTGTCAGAACAATGGTAATCTAAACTATTTCTTCTATAAATCTTTGGCCTCCTCACTCAGGGAAATGACATGACAAAGTCTGAAAGAGAGTCAATGTTATTAATTATTCTCATGAAGAAATATTTTTTAAAAGAAACACTATCCTGATTTCCTCACTCTCTGAGGCCGACTGTTCATGCACTTACACTATTCCCTTCTACGAATTTAAGTTTTCTTTAGCACTTTTAATTCTTTTAATTTATGTTTGTGTTTGCTTGTTTGTCTGATGCGTATGTGTGTGTGTGTTCATCTTAGGGCAAGGATGGAATTAAGAAAGTATCTTGAAGGAGTCAGTAAGTTCACTTTTCCCATCAGGTCGGTCCTAAGTATAAAATTAAGGTCCCTAGACTTGGTAGTAAGTACCTTTATGAAGGAACCCTCATGCTGACATCTCGTTTTACTGATTTTTAACAATGCTTACTTTTTTATTGAGTCACTAGAAATCTTTATTTCTTTAACATGAAGCCAGCTGTAAGGATCATAATTCCATAGTGATCTTATAATCTCTTCAAAGAGTTTATCCCATTAATTTCTACACAAGTCACAAAGAAACTCAAATTAGTGACCAGCTCCTTGATTTTAGTATATTTTAAGCATAAATATAAACAGTTTGCAAATTAAGAAGATAATTTTACATGATGCAAGTAAATGAACAGTTAGCCTTAATTTTCGTAGTAAATAGATGAGGCATTATGCTCACAAAAATATTTTGTGAATAATATTATTAAATATACGTTCAAACCTAACTAAGAGATCTCACTGACAATTGTATTTCAAAAGATTCCAGGTAAAAATAGAAAAATATATTGTTTATAACTAATGAGGAAAAAGACAAAATTGTATGATCTCATATGCCTTCAAACTTCTATTAATACTTATATAATAGTTGGTATATATTACTGAACTTATGTGTACATAAATATGTTTATAAACACATATATAATGCATATACATGTTATTTAAATGATAATTTTTAGGAAAACAATCAAATGCTTTTATGAGCATATCAAATGCTTTACAAAGATGTGCCTGCACTGGCTTCTTCACCAAGGGCTTAAGAGGTATATAACACATCAGATGACAACTACAGTGAGCCAGTCACATTTCTTGGAAGAAACTAAGTCCCTTATAATCTTGTGTCAATTCTAGCATATAGCAGTTGACACTAATAATCATGACCAAGGAATCCAAACGCACAGCCAAATTTCTACAATATAATGTGTTTACCCTTTGGATTCACAACCTTGATTTCACACTTATATATCCATAAATCCTTGTGAAATGTTTAGCTGAACTTGGAGTGTTTCTTTACTAGGCTTTTCTCCTCATAAATGATATAAATTTAATAAATTTCTCTAAAGTTTCCTTATTTTCAAAAACAGTATCTTCTGATCCTAATTTATTTATTATTTCTTTCTAAGTCACTATTTAAACACTCAGTTATACTGCAAAATAAACAAGCATAGATAACAATGTTAGAGCCTTACTGATATTATGAATAATTCTGAATCTCTTGAATTCACAACATCCACACTAGAAATACATCACATTTATTTTCTACTTATTGTGGTGAGAAATTTTATTATGTTCACATAAAGCTAAATTGATTTGGCAACTTGGGAAAACATTTTTTTTAAACCTTGACACTGCTTTATCTCATTGATATATAAATGAAAGCATATCATTACATTTAACTACCAACTGCTATCTTAAAACTTTAATTCAATGGGTACACTTGTATTCCAATTTTCCATTAAAATATGTGTAAAGAGAAAACATTGCAAAACCAAGAACAGCAGATATAGGAAGGATAATTGAGGATCAATTGTTCAGAAAAGTATCCACCTGAATTTTCAGGGGTAAAATTTTCAATTCACAACAACACATAAATAAAATAAATGATCAAATTATTAATCATTGATCTATACAATATTCAGTTTCATACCAGATATATTTCATTCTGAATGCCATGCCTTTCAGTGTACTGCACTGCCTCTGTGGTTAGCTCAGCCTTTGTATTGCTATGTATTTGAGGCAGAAGGTGTAAGAAACACCATTTTACATTGCCCAATCATAATTTTAGATTTTCAGTTTTAGGAATTATGAAGATGAAATATTTACTAACTTTCAGTTCTGACAAATAATTCTAAGGAAAACATAACTTGAATAGGTCACTTAATAACCTATAACTCAAAGATAATGCCTTGCAAATGAAGTGTTAGTTATGTATAATAGACAGAGACAGATAAATTTTAATCCTTAATTCTTAACATTGTTTTTAAGAGAAAGGGGAATATAGAAAGCACAGAACATTGAGAGATGATTGGGCATGCTTTCTATTTTCTTGCTTTTTTTTTTAAATCTAGTGGATAACAGACTATGGTATTAAAAAATTTGACTTGCTGATTAAGTCAGATAACCTGGAAGATGAATACATTATCTTTCAAAATACCTTAAAAACTCTTCATTTCATAAAATACTGTTATCTGCTAGATTTAAAATTTATCTCCAAACATGTTATTTCTACCTTCAGTGCAGGGGATTGATAGGAAATGTAGTCTCATTCTGAATAACTGATCAATTGCTGATTTATAGTTTCAAAGTTTTCTTCAGTTTTAGACAGTTCTTACTACATTGCTTCATTGCTCTATTGATTATTTACTGATTGATTGAACTTAAAATTTAATTATATCTTTTCTCCCTTCCCTAACCTCATTCCAAACATTTCCGTGTATTCTTCTTGTTCTCTCTCAAATACATATACTCTGTTTCTTTTATTATATATGATACATAAATATGTGTTAATATATTCCTAAATATATAAATACATCCTGCTCAGTTTGCATAATGTTATTTGTGTGTACATGTTTTCAGAGTTCTACCACTCTTTTTTTTCTTTTGTTCACTGTAATTTTATGACAAGGGTTGAGGCCTCATGAGATTTTTTTTTCCCTCAGTGGTAGCATGTCTGTTGGTGTGATCCTTGTTCAAGGCTTGTTAAGGCATCCATACTGATGAGACTTTCTGGGTGTATCTTCTCCGACATTTCTAGGAGACAAAAATCTCACAGCAAACTTATTCTTCCTCTGACACTTAGTAACCTGACCACCCACCACCTTCCATTGTGAATCCTAACCAGGAGTTGTGTCATAGATGTACCAATTGGGGTTGGGCACCATATGTTTTCTGCATTTTGATTAATTGTTATTTTTTAAAAAAACTGTATTTTTTATTTTACATAGCAGTCCAAGTTCCCTCTCCTTTCCCCCACTCCCTTTCCCTTCACTTTCTCCCCCATCCTCTTCCACTTCTCGGAATGAGTTAGGCACATAGATTTGAGGAAGGACGTAGGCCTTCCCTATTGTATCTAGAATGAGCAAGGTATCTCTCCAAGGAGAATGGGTTCTAAATAGCTGGTAAAAGCAGCAGGGATAAATTCTAATCCCACTATCAGTGGCCTTGTAGTTTGACCCAGCCATATAATTGTCACCCTCTAAGTTTCTATATTGGTATTATGCTGGTTTATTCTCTTCCAGCCAGAGTTGGTGAACTCTCACTAGTTCAGGTAAGCTGTTTCACTGGGTATCCCCATCATGATCCTTATCTCTTTGCTCATATTCTCACTTCTACCACTTTTGATTGGTTGGGGAACTCAGCCCAGTGCTCTGCTGTGTCCCTCTACCTCTGCTTCCATCAGTTCTGGATACAGGTTCTATAATCATCAATCTGAGCATAGGCCAAGGCCAGTTCAGGTACCCTCTCAACTATTGCTTAGGGTTTTAGCTAGGGTCATCCTTGTGTATTCCTGGGAATTTCTCAAGTGCCAAGTTTCTTGCTAGCCCTATAATTGCGCCCTCCATCAAGATATCTATTTCCTTGTTCTCGATCTCTGTCCTTTCCCCATCTTTACTATCCCATTTACTAAGTTCTCCCTACTCTATCTACCACCATGCTCCCAATTTTGTCAGGAGATCTTGTCTATTTCCCCTTCCCAAGGGAATCTATATATGTTTCCCTTAGGATTCTTTTGTTGCTTAGCCTCTCTGGGGCTGTGGACTATAGGCTCATTATCCTTTGTTTTACAGCTAGTTTCCACTAATTAGTGAGTACATACCATGCTCATCTTTCTGAGTCTGGGTTAACTGACTCAAAATGCTTTACTTTTTCTAGTTCCATCTATTTGCATGCAAATTTCAAGATGTCATTGTTTGTTTTTTCTTCTAAGTAATAATCCATCTATTGTGTAAATGCACCCCATTTTCTTTAAGCATTCTTCAGTTGAGGGGCATCTATGCTGTTTCCAGTTTCTGGCTTTTACAAAGAAAGCTTTTATGAACATAGTAATACATATATACATGTTATAGCAATACACACACATATGCTATGGTATGATTGAGCATTCTTTGGGTATGTGCACAAAAGTGGTATTGCTGGGTCCTGAGGCAGGTTGATTCCCAATTTTCTGCAAAACCACCATATTGATTTCCAGAGCCATTGTAGAAGTTTGCATTCCCACCAGCAATGGAGGAGTGTTACCCTTGCTCCAAATCCTTTCCAGCATAAACTATTATTGCTTTTTTTTGATCTTCGCCATTCTGACAAATGTAAGATGGTATCTCAGAGCTGTTTTGATTTTAATTTCCATGATGGCTAAGAATATTGAGCCTTTCCTTATGTGTCTTTCATCCATTTGAGATTTTTCTTTTGAGAATTTTCTGTTTAGATCTGTACCCAATTATTTAGAGGATTATTTAATATTTTGATGTCTAATATCCTGAGTTCTTTATATATTTTGGAGATCAATCCTCTGTCTGATGTGGGATTGGTAACTATCTTTTCCCATTCAATAGGCTGCCTTTTGTTTTATTGACTGTGCCCTATGATTTATACAAGCTCCAGGAGGTCCCATTTATTTGTTGTTGCTATCAGCGCTGTGCTACTGGTGTTATATTTAGTAAGTGGTCTCCCGTGTCCATGTATTGAAGGCTACTTCCTATTTTTTCTTCTGTCAGGTTCTTTGTGGTCAGATTTATATTGAGGCCTTTAATTCATTTGGACTTGAGTTTTGTGCATGGGGATAGATATGGATTTATTTACATTCTTCTACATGTTGACATCCAGTTATGCCAGCACCATTTGTGAAAGATGCTTTCTTTTATTCCATTGCATAATTTTAGCTCTATTGTCAAAAATTAGGTGTTCATAAGTGTGTGGTTTAATATCTGAGTTTTTTGATATAATTCCCTTGGTCAGGACACAACTGGTGTATTTTTTTAACATCTTACTTTTTCAGATACTACTATTTATTCAATGTATATTATGACTGAATGTATATACCATATATATATATATATATATATATATATATATATATATACTTCTGTCTCAAATTTCACATATATAGTGTGATATTACAAAATTCTGTACATGGATATGGAGCACTTAAATTTAATTTTCTCAGTGTGGTCATCATCAAAAAATATATTATCATCGTCCTCTAGGAAACATTGGGTCCTGTTAAAAAGCTTGCAATTAGAGATGGATGTTATAATAGCTTGATTTTTCTGAATGCCATTGACAGAATGTGGAACTTTATTTTATGGGCTCTGACATGGAACAGGTTGGGTTTAGTTCCTTAATGCTTGAATATGAAAATAAGCTTTGTTACATATACTTTCTCTTTAAGAAAACAGCTATTAATTCATAACAAAAGTTCTGGGTAAATGTCTGGTAGGGAAATATTGGAAAATCAAACAAACAAAAATGTGAAA